>NW_024467202.1:1456600-1457190 GCF_000292625.1 Dacryopinax primogenitus
TTTGCCCTAACATGCACCTGCTTCTGCATTCCTCATGCCCATCTTGAATATGTCTGCATCTTCCCAGGCTGCAATGCTCCTACATGACTAGACATGCAGACCTGTGATCTGGAAGAGCACCCCACACAAGAGACAGCATACTGTGCTGCTGGCAATTTGTATGCCTTGCTCCAATAGCATTGACGCGAGGCATACCAACACAATGAGATCAGCTGCAGCCGCTATCAGCCAAGACCAGCTGAGGAGGAGGACAAGGAGAAGGAGGAGGACAAGGAGCAGGAGGAGGCACAGGACAAGCAGGTGCAACTGCAGGTGCAGTTCCCAGATGATGGGGAAATGCTACTGGTTGGTGCCAGGCTGGCAAAGAAGAAAGAGAAGAGGAAGGAGAAGGGGAGCAAGGGTGCTGCCAAGCCAAAGTACAAAGGCTTGCACTTTGGCAGGCGCAGGATGCACAATGAACAGCTTGTGGTCCATCCATGCAGCATTGTACTTGCTTGGGCAACCTTCTATGGTTCAGAGGGCATGTCCTCAGTCTGTTAGGGCAACACAGGCTGACTAAGTCTGCTCACCTAAGAGTGCCAAGAGTCTAA
>NW_024467202.1:1462797-1492030 GCF_000292625.1 Dacryopinax primogenitus
TGCCCTGACAAGAGGACAGTTGTGGATGGCGCAGCATGGGTGGCCAATAGCTATGCCATCTGTGATGGCACAACTCATAACGTCTGTAGAGGTTGAGTAATGCAACTGGATGATTCAGTGCACTCACAGAGATGCCCATTGCGCTGGATTGTCTTGGTGCACTCAGAGCATGCATGTGCCCAGTGGCGCTGGGCAGTGTAGGCCATGAAAGCATTGCACTCTTGCATGGCATATTTGAGTTGGTTGTACTGGTGATGGGCATTGTTGGGAAGGTGGAGAACACTGCCCTGCTCAGTGTGGTGGAGAAGCAAGGCATAAAGGTCAAAAAGGTTGGATATACTTTCGCCTCAAAGGAGGGACAGGCAATATTGACCTTGGTGCCTGACACTGGCATTTGCCAGTGTCAGGTTGTATATGTCTGCATTTGCAGACAAGGATGCACTATCCCTGCATCAGTCTCTGCTGGTCCTAGGGATGATGCCATCTACCAACCACAAGCAGCCCCTCTGTTAGAGGTACACACTCAGTGAGAAAAAATAACAGATCACTGTCCAGCAGCCCCTCTGGGAAGAGGTATGCACTAGAGGGGAGGGAAGGGAAGGGAAGAACAAATGAATAGACATGCATACTGGGCATGGACAGTCTGCATGTGAAAGAGATGGCAGAGACAGTCTTCAAAAGCCATGTGCTTTTTGGCTTGAAGGACAGATGGCATGCCACCATAGTAGACCTGAACCTCCTCTGCTGCTTGCTTCTCATGGTAAAAGTTGAGGTAGTAGGTCATCCTGCATATCCTGCAGTGCAAGGATATGAGGATGATGGGGATTGCGCCCTGGGCCAGCATGTACAATGTGGCAAAGTGCTGGTTGTGAAGGGTCAACATGGCATGCATGCCAGTGCAAACATGGTGGGGACAGGCATCCCTAAGGCATATTCAGGTTGGGGGGTAGAAATGTTCTATGCCTAGTAGTATATAGATGAATGGGAGATAAGGGGAATGAAAGGAGGAGCTCACCAAGGTTGTATTTCTGCACAAAGCATGCAAAGAAAGGGAGGGGATCTACCAGAGGGCCAGTAGGACATGTAGGATCCCTGTCAGGTGTCCAAGCAGTCCACTGAAGAGCTTGCCAGAGGACAGGAATGTGCCCTGGTGGGAGCCCAAGCAAATCAGAGAGGAAAGCTGTGACTGTGTTTGGTATTGCAGCCAGGGGAGTGTTGAGGTGTTTGATGCCAGGGATTTCTTGCCAGGTGATGCGCATTTGGAGGTGCTGGCAGAGGGTGATGAAGAGGAGGGCTTGCTGGACAGTGAGTCATGGCAAGGACTTGTGTGCTGCCGAAAGCTGGCAAATGAGGTCAAGGAGTAACATGGTGGGTGGGGGAGTTGGTATGAGGAGAGGAGGGGAGGGGAGTTGAGGGAGGGAGGAGTCAGCAAGGGGCAGTGGATTGGCAGTGAGCTCAGCTGGTTGGATGATGATGAGCATGACTGGTGCTGTTTGTCAGGTATAGTAGATAACCAGTGATGATGTACATAATGTAGGAGTACAATGGAATAATATTATGTCACTGAGTAAGATATGTACAGTAAGCAAAAAACACTGCCACGTACCCCGTCCAGAGTCCAGAGGACCCTGCCCCAAAACTCGTATGTACTGCTTTATGTCATGCGCATGATTCCCCCGTTAACGCCGAATACTCAGGGGCGCACTTCTTTACATCATCTCCAATCACAGAAATAGGAACCTTGAAGTAACCTATTTTCATATCCTTAGCTGCAAATCAGTCAAAGTAACCATGCTAAGAATAGTTGCGATGAGTCAAAGTTTGATCTTTCTGCTAACCCAATAAGGAAGTGGCGAAGTCGAGGGCGGTTGGTGCGTGCGCGCCTTCAAGGATGAGGGGATGGAAGCAAATCTGTGGGCCGCTATCCCATGCTCCCTGATGTTGCCGTTCTCTCCCCCTCCATCGTCCCTTGTCTCCTGCAGCTCACCACCACCAAGCAGCGGCGATGAGGGACGACCCACCGGCAATGTCGCCTGCGAACTCTTCAGCACTGTCTGATCTCTCTCGCTCACCATCCCCGGTGAACCATAATCCCCACACACCACATGTGCCAGAGCTGTCTGTCAGACCGCCGCCATCAACCCAGGGCCCTTCCAGCGCGCCTGCCGGCCAATCCCCCCTCACGCTCGCTCGCAGGGGAAGTCACGAATCTGACATGTCGATTCACTCTGACGGATCGTCCTCGCTCACGAACCTCTCTGACGAGCAGCCTGAACCTGACGCGGACGAAAACAGCGAAAACGAGATTGACCCCGAGCGCGATGGTGACGCCGACGCGAAAAATGCGCCCACACCCGAGCCCGTCGGGAACACCCCAAAGCGCTCCGTTATTCCAGATCCGATGTGGGCATGGGCGGCCAAGAAGTCCAAGTCGAAATCCAAATCGAAATCGAAAGACACGAGCGAAGATGAAGCTGATGCTCCCCAAGAGCTTGAAAGCGGTGATCTCGCCGAATCAGATGCTTCCGACCATCGCGACAAGGACGATGATGAACCCTCTGTGAACGGAGCATTGGCCGTGGACGTGAAGGTTCATACTCGCACTGGCACCGTTTCCAGCCGCGCTCGTGCTAATGGCATGACAAAGGAGCTGGCTAAACTGAAGGCGGAGGACAGTACTGGGACGAATGCTACCCCTACCAAGTCACTATCGCTTTCCCCTATCTCCGATGCCGACTCACCAAAGGATGAAGATGCGAAACCTGAAGAGGATGCCGAGGTTCAGAATGATGAAGAGCCCGAACCTGCTGAACAGGAGGCAGTGGCCCCTGTTGTCATCGTTGGTGTGTCCTCGTTCTGCAACATTCATCACACACTGAACCTAACAAAATCCTAGAAGCATTCGATCGTCTGGAAGGGATGGTGACTCTTACCGCGCTTGAAGTTGCTTTGGCCATGACGCGCGACTATTTGTATAACACCAAGATGCAGCAATATGCTATGGAGGAAGAAGCGCTGAATGCTGGTGAGTGTGATCACAATACAAGGATACGTCGAGGATGTACTTTCGGTGCAGGAACCCATCCCGAGCTAATACACCAATGCGAGGAGCTGCAGATCAGGAAAGAAGCACGAGTAGCCATTGCTGAGAAGAAGTATCAAGCTGCTGTTGCTCGCATCAAACGAAAGCGGCAGGAAGACGCACATCTTGTTATGAACACTTGGAGAGTATGTCCTCACTTCATATATTCCTACGCGCTTGCTGACTCTTTGATAGTACGAGAGAGATGAGCTCCTACGTACAATGTCGGATTCATATGTATCCGAAAAGCGTGCATTGGAACGAGAGAAGGCGAATCTAGAGCGATATTCTTCCCGTGCGTAACGAATCATTTATCGGCCGTTATATCACTTACCGTGCGCAGCTCGGCCTGTCACCCCCCCTATGCCTACCGAGTTTGTGGAGGAGCCGCCCAGAAAGCGCGTCAAGGTTGAGAAACTTGTGGGATCAGTCACTGCGAAGAACGTTCGAAAGAACATCCAGTCTGCGCTGACCTATCCAAGCGTGGACAGCGTGTCCGGTGACGATCTAGAGTCTGACCTGATTGCAATGGGTATCCGAAGAAAGCCAGCAGATCCTGCACTTGGTCTTCTCCCGCCCATGGCAAGTGGACAGAGAGACCTTTTACCTGTCATGCCCCAGCCGCAAGGCGACTATCAGCAAATCCTGCAGCCGATACATCAGCAATATGCGCACCAGGCTCCTTTGCACATCCATCATCTCCATCCCCCGTTCCCCCACACACATCAGAGCCACTCGTCGCATCTGCCTCCGCCATCTGGTCAAGTCATTTCACACCATGGATCAGGGTCTTTCCCGCCGTGGGCTCCTGAGCCTCAATCTGCCTACCCATCACAGCAACATCATCATCATGTCCAACACAACCATCCTCCGTCGCACTCACAAGCTCTTTCTGGCCTCCCACCTCATCTACAGACGCAAGGCCCTTCACATTCCCCGACTGGTCACAGGATGAACTACCTGCCCTCCCAGCCTACTACTCACACCGTTCTGCAGTCTGCTGAACGACCGCCTTCATCGAACATGCACATTTCCTCCAATGCACAACCTTTCACCGCTGGACCATTACCGCCAAACACTTGGAATGAGATTCGCAAAGACAGGGAGCTGCCAATGCCAGGCCCATCCAACCACAGGCATGGCAGGAGGTCTAGCCCATTACCCCCTCATCCGTTGCAAGCACCGCAGAGGGATCAGTCGATGTTTCCACCACAAGGGCCACCGGGCATGCACAACCATCCTCCCCCTGGAGGCCCTCCATCTTCTCACTTGTCATCTCTTTCGTCGCATTCCGGCCCGCCTCCGCCTTCTTTGGATCAGCGTCGATCCGCAGAACATCGAGCATCAAAGAGTGGATCGTCGAAACGGAAAGTGGAGGATGAAGTGGAAATGCGGCGAGATGTGAAACGGCCCGAAATGAACCCCCCGCCTAGCTTTAATAATCGGTCTGTCAATATCTCTCCACAAGATCAGCGCAGAGACCCGGGCCGCTCGGCACCTCCAATGGCACCGACCTATCAACAGAATACCGCCAACATCCTGAAAGAGAGGAGTCAGCCTTGGGATCAACCCCCTCCACCTCAAGTTCCTACTACGAATCGGGTCTCCAGACAAGGTCCCCCGGCAGGACCTCCTGTGGGACCCATTTCTCACAATAGTCTCCCGCCGCCACCGCAGAATCGACAATACAGTTCTTCGTCGCAGATGTACCCGGTTGATTATGGTCGGTCACAGCCACATAAATCGTCCACGCTCCCAAGCGCAATGTTCCCCTCTCATCCCACACCGTCTAATCAACCCATGCATAGGCCACCTTCAATGATGGGCTCAGTTGGGCGCCCACCTTCCCCCCCGCCAGCTATGCGCAATCCCAGCATAACCCCACCACATCAGTCCATCTCCCACAGTTCTTCCAATGCCCCAGGCTCCAGGTCGCCTGGCAAGCCAACTTACGGGCCGCCCCCTCCACCGCTCAATGCACCTGGACTGCCCTCGCAACCACCTAGTTCAACGTCAAGCAACCATCTGCGCTCTTCTGGCAGTGATTCTCATAGGAGCGGTATCCCTGTGTCGTCACCGGCGAGCACGGCTCGGGTCTATAGCTTACCCAAGCCATCCGGTGTATCATCAAGCTTGTCCACGATGGGTCCACCACTGCCTCCCCTAAACTCGATGAACGATGTGGCTAAGACGGAGCGTCCTCCGCCGTCCTCTCACAGTGGTCCAATGCCTCCTTCGGTACCAGTTCCAGTACCTCCCCCGACTCAGCTGCCCCCAGTGCAGAAATACGGTCATGGCTTAGCCAGCAAACTATTTGGAAGCTCAGGAATAACGGGTGGGGGCGCGCCTACCGGGGGACGTTCTGCTAGTGGTTGAGGGAAGGAATATGTTTCTTTGTTGTTGTAATTTCATTTCCTTTTCATTTCGCGTTGTATCTCTTGTAATCGCAATGAGCTGGCTGTATATGCAGCGTATGAACTATGGATGGCAGAAGAATTCTGAGCCAACATGTGCGCCTGAAAGGGGAGAGAAGACCCTGTCAGTGGCAATGCAGATCATCTCGTGAATTCCCAAACGACGTTTTGTCGTCTCCTTCAATATTTCGATACACAATACTTCGACTTTCAATTGGACAACAGAGATGTCATTGTCAAGTGTGCTATTGAAAAGGGGTGGTGCGAGTGTGGATAGCGGGCTTGACAGTATATTCAATCTCAACGTGAGTTCCTACGTTGCATTGGAGCATTTGAACTGGAGCATTCTACAGACCACGAAAGCACCCCCCCGTCTTCCCCAAGCAGCTGGCTCATCTATAGCGAAGGAAAAGAAACGGAAAGTCAAAGAGACTGAAGTACAGGACAACACCTCTAAGAAGCCTAGACTTTCTGGCGCCGGCAAAGATGAGACTGGGGTCCCAGTCACATCTCCCACTGCGGGGCTGAATGTGAAGAAGAGCCGGAAGACGACAGCTCAGTCTTACGAGCAGCAACATGAGACGACACTCAGCACCACTGCGACGCCAAGGTTAGAGATATCTCAGAAGCGCGCTGAGAAGAAGAAAACGCCACGGAAGGACGTTCGGAAGGATAGCACGGAGTCAAGAGGCGGCGAGGACGAGGAGGCTAAGGCACGTGAGAATGAGCTGGACGAACAAGACGACACTAAACAGGAGGACGAGGAGGAGGGAGAGGAGGGAGAGGGAGAAGAAAATCAGGATGAGGGAGAGGCACTTCCTGTGCACGAATCTCTTCTAAAGGGTCGAGTCGGTGAAACCCCCTCGAAGAAGAGGAAACGGAATGATGGTGTCGACGAAGAGACAGACGCTCGCACGGTGTTTGTTGGCAATGTTGCCGTCCATGTCTTGAAGCCGAAGGTGTGTGTATTGGCAATGTATGGAGCACATCTGTCCTAACTTCCTATTTCAGGAGCTGAAAAAGCAGCTCATTCAACATCTTACGTCATTTGTGCCTCACTGCGAGGTAGAATCGATCCGATTTCGGTCTGTCCCATTCAAGACACCAACCTCCAATCTTGCAGATCAGAGTGAGCAAATTCACAACCCGTCCGCAAAAGAGACCAAGAGTCACGAACGTGCCGAGCAATGGTGGAAAAAGTCGTCGGATCCTTCGGCTGGGGTCGTATATCAAACCGAGGCCGAGAAGAAAAAAGTCGCCTTCATCAAAGGCGAATTCCACGAGAGTATCGACACAGCCAATGCATACGCGATCTTCGCACCTCTAAAGGCAGATAAGGCAGACGATTCTCCCCTCACAGGCGCCGAAGTTGCAAGTCTTATCGTTGAGCGCGCGAATGGGAGTACGTTCCTGGGCAAAACGTTGCGGGTGGATCGTATCGGCAAACAAGCTTCTGGATGGGGTAGTTCTGACCCGAAGCTTACCGTATTCGTCGGCAATCTCGACTTTGCAGCGAAGGAAGAGGCTATACGGACTTTTTTCGAGGAGTTGGTGAAGAGTGAAAGAGGAGAGCCAGCGAAGTCATGGGTTGCAACTGTTCGCGTTGTCAGGGATAAGACAACGCAGTTGGGTAAGGGATTCGCTTACGTGTCCTTCGTCGTAAGTTTCGGTTTTCTTACAATTTGCAGTACTAACCAAGGCTCTTTAGGATCGGGAATGTGTCGACTATGTTTTGGCAGCTGATGCAGATCAGCTGAAAATGGCTAAGCGAACTCTCCGAGTTCAGCGATGCAAGACTGCTCCAACAAACAAAACTGCACCGTCTTCTGACAAGCTCCGCACTTTGCCTGAGAAAGCCGGAGCGGGCAGGAGCGTGAAACCTAGACCTGCTCCGGTGGACGTCCCTAAGGGAGATCCTAAGCTTGGTGAACGACTGGCAGGCTTAGACAAGGATGCTCGCAGGGCTGTCAAAGCAGCAGATGCAGACCGTGTAGCTCGTCGTTTAGCGAAGAAAAAGGCCCGAGCAGCGATGGTGAAGGGCAAAGGCGCTGTCAATCTAGAAAGAGGCGCAAGGGAACGCAAACGGGTGGACAAACACGGGAAAGGCTCTGCGACGAAGCCACGGATGAAGAGTGCTCGGGCAATTGCTAAGCGCAACCAGAAGAAGTAAATATATAAGGATTCATCGTAATGATACCAGTCTACCTAGAATACATTTCAAGCCTCTGCAGGCGTTTCTACAACGGGAGAACGTGTTCCTGGAGGCGTAACAGCCCCATACGTGGTCTCTAAATCCTCCCTAGGGAGTTCCAGCGCACGTACTTCCTTGGCACTGTCGTATCCGACAGCCGAAAAGGCAAAAAGAACCAGGACAGCACCGAAAACGGTTTGGAGGGTAGCCCAATGGCCCATCCACATATCTCCCAAAACGGCCAGGGGTATCGTTAGGCTGAGCCCAATTGTCACTACTAAAGGGGTGGTTTTCAGCATAGCGAGCACATATAGATAGTCGCTGGAGAGTGTGATGAACATCTGTAAATTCCGTCAGGGGGATGCTTTCATGCTCAGCATAATAGACCACACGCACATTCAGCCCCAATGCGCCCCACGCCATTCCATCCGTCGGTAACGCAAATGGCTCGATCCCCGTAAGGTGTAGGACGATCGCTATTGGCCAGAGTCCAAAGGTATTGAACAGACCAACGAATCCAAAGAAAAGTTGCGCATTGAGACGAGACTCGTGTTGGGCACGGATTTTGAGGAACAGAACGTAGAGGGCGTAGAAGAGCGCGGAAAGGAGAGCTAGCATGTCTCCTAGGACAACGTACGCCGAGGTGGATGGCTTGTCCGATGTTCCGTCGGAAAGCGATACAAGCAGAATGCCAGAGAAACTGTCAATAATGATGAGAACTGTTGATCTTCAGCTCGATGATACGACATACCTCGCAATGACAGCACCGAGTTTCGCCAAAGTGAACAACTCTACCCCAAACATCCTTCCAATCACAAGAGTAAAGAAGCCTGAAAGCGAATCAGAATATGAGCGATAAACTATATTTGGGCATACTGACCACTCATGCTCGCAAGGATAGTGCTACTCGCAACACTTGTATACTCTAACGAAGCATTTACTGACCAGTTCGCCGCAAACCAAAGGACACAGAAGATCGCGCCAAGGCTCGCATGTTCGCGCACGGTCAAGGGCGGCAGAATTCCTTCCTGCGGAGGCGGTGGGAGATGTGGAGGACTGAGAGAGTGGGCGGATCGTACTCGCTCTAGTGACACTCGACGTCCACGCACCGGCGCCTCAGGTGCAAGGACAGAGTAATCGCCGCTGTATGCGGTCAAAAGGATGTCACAACGTATGTGTACATAGGGTATACCGGGCTTCATCTCCTTTGGCCTTTCGCTCCCACCACAGTTTGCCAAGCTGGGGCAACAGATAGAGCGAGAATGTGCTTGTGTTGAGATACGTGATCCTGTGAATGTGTGAGATAGCTAGTTTGGACATCTCTACTATGAAGTGCGCACAGGAACGGTTTATTGTAGCCAGTGATGAAGAGGTGCTACGGAGTCATCATCAATGCCAGCACCAGGGAGGCTGGGGATCAGCGCACCTGTGTGAGGAAGTTGGAGAATGTCCACTCGAAGACTACGATAACCAGGAGAGCGATACCGAATGCATAGTTTGCGCGATCCGCAGACATACTGTCAAAGTATATCATAATAGTATCTAGAGCAGGACAGAGTCTATATTCGCATCTTCGAATTAGAGAGCATGAGATAGGAGAGCATGAGAGGGGTCGTGCGATAGCGTTGCTGATTAGGGATTGCGAGATTGCTTTGCCGTTGACGCCACAGGTTATGAGTCCCTTACCGACATTTCAGCAACCACCATGATTCGGTTTATCCTTGTTCAAGTCAGTATCTGTTGCTAGCCATCCAGAGGGACAAAATGTTAATCAAGCGAGTTGCAGAATCGGCAAGGGAAGACACGGCTGTCAAAGTGGTATGTGCCGTTCGATGACGAGGAGAAGGTGCGCCCTTTTGTCAGCTTGACCCAGTATCAGTCTGCTCATGGATCGGTATAGGTTCGGTTACGAGGCGAAGTACACCGGCTCATAGCTCCTCGAGACCAGAAGTGGCAGTCCAACTTCGTAGAGGTCTGCATTTTGCGCGTTCACTCAATAGTCGGTGACTGATACGAGTCCTAGTTCCGCAATTACAAGATCGTCTACAGACGCTACGCTGGGCTCTTCTTCTGTCTCTGCATCGACCAAAATGATAACGAGCTGGCATACCTGGAGGCGATCCATCTCTTTGTGGAGATTTTGGGTGCGTGAATCTGACGGGAACTGCGCAGAACTGAAACTAATGGCCATCTAGATGCCTTCTTTCAAAACGTGTGCGAGCTGGATCTCGTTTTCAATTTCTACAAGGTGAGGTACCCCTGAGAAAGTTTTCCAAAAGCTGCTGACGGTGCGGTGCCAGGCATATGCTATTTTGGATGAGATTTTCCTCGCCGGAGAAATAGAAGAGACCAGTAAAGCCGTCATCCTGGAGCGACTGGATTACTTGGATCGGCTTGAATAGGGTGTTGCTCTGTTTCATTAGCATTTGTACCCTATATGTATTCATGATACCCCCTCTACCCATTCGGTATGTCTCGAGTTTCTCCTGCAAGCTGGTGGAAAGATAATCTGTTCGGACTTGCATTGAGGAGTGAAGACTATCTGTTGAGCGCTGACCATCAAAGCGGATGGGCATTAGCTCTCTGTTTGAAATCTAACATCTGATATCTCGGAGTCCTGTCCTTGTCAAAGTTGCGAAGAAGAGGGACGTCCCAAGTAAATTGAAACGGCCCAGGAGATCAGATACCAACCGGTCCCGTGCTCTTCGCGTCGAGCACGCGTCGCGCCTTTTGTCATGCGCATCTAGTTTGCCTTGTACACGCTTCCTTTACACTTTCAGTCATTTACGTACATGTAATAAGCAAATTACAATCACAAATCAAGCAGATCTAAGTTCAATTATCTAACGCGTTACTAGAAATTTGGCAACGCATAATATTGTTCAAGCACGTGGCATTTTCGGTCCGAGCGCCCAAAGCTGAACCTAAGTTTACCCTAGCTCAGCCTCCCTCACCGCATCACTTCGTCTCGTCACGTCAACACCTCACCGACTCTCCCCACCACCCAGTCCAACAACAGATTCCTTATCCTATCATCAGTCCTCTCGTTTACTACCACCACGCCCTTCCCTCAACCATATCCCTGTCCAGCAGCTCTGTGAATGGAGAATTACACAAGAATAGAGAAGATCGGCGAGGGTGAGCTCTCAGTCGCCTTTTCTTGCTCGCGTTGTTAACCAAGATTCATTTGGTGTATGCAGGTACGTATGGTGTCGTCTACAAGGCTCGACACATTCAAACAGGCGATGTTGTCGCGCTCAAGAAGATTCGTTTGGAGGCAGAGGACGAGGGCGTGCCCAGCACCGCAATCAGGGAGATCTCCATCCTCAAGGAGATCCGGAGCGAGAACGTCGTAAGGTACGCGCTGCTTCTACTGAGACTCCTATATCCTCACTAATATGCTCCTAAGGTTGCTTGATGTCATCCACGGAGACGCCAAGCTCTACCTTGTCTTCGAGTTCTTAGACATGGATCTGAAGCGCTATATGGAGAGCGTCCCCCCCGACGGTCTTAACGCAGATGTCGTCCGTGTACGTACAATTGTCCACGTACTTTGAGATTCGTCGCTCATCTGACTTGTAGAAATTTACGTACCAACTCATCAAGGGCCTGTATTATTGCCACGCTCATCGGGTTCTGCACCGTGATCTCAAGCCCCAAAATCTTTTGATTGACAAAAAAGGCAACCTCAAACTCGCTGACTTTGGGCTCGCTCGTGCGTTCGGCATTCCTCTCCGCACCTACACCCATGAAGTCGTCACCCTTTGGTATCGTGCCCCGGAGGTCCTTCTCGGCTCGAGACATTATTCCACAGCCGTTGATTTGTGGTCCGTTGGCTGCATCTTCGCAGAAATGGCGATGCATGGCCAGCCGCTCTTCCCAGGGGACTCGGAGATTGACCAGATCTTCCGTATCTTCCGGTGAGTCGTTCTTGTTTTATTTGCCTCGAACACCTAATTCATATCTTACAGTACACTTGGTACACCAGACGAAGATGTTTGGCCTGGGGTTCGGCAATTGCCTGACTACAAGGCCTCCTTCCCGCAATGGGCTCCTATTGATCTTTCCAAGCAAATATGGCGTCTCGACGAGGCCGGCTGGGATCTTCTCCAGCGCACGCTTATCTATGATACAGCGAATCGTATTTCAGGTGAGAGAAGATTCGACGAGGTTGACTTGACGGTTGTCTGATTGCATACTTAGCCAAACGTGCGCTTGTCCACCCTTACTTTGAGGGCTTCACCGATTATTAGGCTGCGGAGTCGGCTCATGTTTTCCTTTCCTTATCGCGAGCATTGTATTTCCATCATCCGTCCTTTATGCCGCCAGCGACGTTTGCCTACACTTGCTGCATCGTGTTCTTCACCGCATCACTCACGACAGCACTCCTTGCACCTTATCCCTCCTTTTTTTGTGCACATGGACGTAATTGAGGACGGTAACTTTCGTTCCGTTTTCAACCTCATCGTAATACCCACTGTTGAAAATAAAAAGCCACTCGTACACATAATTTTGCTATTGCTACATTTCCATTCTTGGTACAGCCATTCACTGTTGTCCCTGCTGTGGC
The DNA here is from genome assembly GCF_000292625.1 of Dacryopinax primogenitus. Taxonomy (NCBI): domain Eukaryota; kingdom Fungi; phylum Basidiomycota; class Dacrymycetes; order Dacrymycetales; family Dacrymycetaceae; genus Dacryopinax; species Dacryopinax primogenitus. Next base: position 1,475,055 of record NW_024467202.1, read on the forward strand.
CACACACCACTCGTTGGATATCCTGTCGGCCATTGCAGTTGTTGACCCTGCTGACCCTGTGGGAAGGTGGGAAATGGTTGCTGTTGTTGCTGCTGCTGTTGCTGCTGTTGTTGTTGCTGAAACTGTGCCGCAGCGGCAGCTTGGGCAAGGAGGAACTGCTGCGCCTGGTTCTGCACCTGGGGTAGCAGCCTCTGAATGAATGCTGCTCTGTTAGGCACCGGGATCTTTGATAAGACTTGGGGCAAAACGAGCGGATTGTCATTGACAATCGTGGCGAGCGCTGGCAGTTGTAGGTGCTGCTGTTGCCGTTGCTGCCGTTGCTGTTGTTGTTGCTGAACTACCTGCTGCTGGACAAATTGCTGTTGCTGTTGCTGTTGCTGCGCTTGTTGGAGCTGCATCTGGTATTGAAGTTGCTGCTGAGACCATTGTGTCATCCGAGGCGTGGACCCTATTTGGGGGTTGGGAGTCACCCTGCCTTGTTGACCACTGATAGCAATCTGTCCAGGAACACCAAGGCGAGCTTGTTGAGCCTGGACCTGCTGCATACGCTGTTGCTGCTGAGTATTGGGAACGACACGAGGATTGAGCTGGGCAGCTGCAGGCATCAATGCGGGCGTCGACGCAGTCTGCGAGGCTGGTGTTGCGACGCGCTGTCCCTGAAGTACTGGCGTAGGCATCTGTTGGACCTGCATGCTTGGGGTGGCCTGATGTGGCGAAATTGTAGGCGTGGGTCCGCGTTGGTGCTGCTCTGCCGGTGTTGACACCCTCTGCTGACCAGGCATGTGGCTGGCAGGTTGAGGCTGAGGTTGTTGGAGCTGTGCCAGGGCTTGTTGCTGCGATCCTTCAGCCACACCGCGATTCTGGCTAGCAGCATGTGCCATGGCCTGCTTCCCCAACATGAGAGCCCGACCGAGTCGAGGGTCACCCTGCGCCTGAGCATTGCGCAACACGGCGGTGAACCCTGCCTTTTCGGTATCCGTCAAGCTTGTCAAACCCTGTGACTCTTGCAGATAGGCCAGGGCCGCACGGTTCAGCAGTTCGTCTGAGATCTGCCCATTCCCAGCACCTCCACCTGTACGTTGTGGATTGCCCTGAGACATTGCCCGATTGACATATGAACTCTGCTGCATGGCTGCGGACGTATTCACAATGCCAGCTTGTGTATTTAGCATTGTCTGACTGGGGGGTTGTCTCATATTCGCCAAAGCTGCCATGTTCTGCAAACTCGCGGGGTTCACAATGTTGCCTAGATGCTGCTGGCTGGCGTTCGCGAGAGCTTGCATGTAGTAAGGATGTTGTGGGTTGAGAGCAGCGAAAGCCGCAGGCACGCCCATATTCAAGTGCGGCATGTGGGTGGCGGCCGCGTCGGGCATAGAAGGAGCCCCACTTGCCGCGAGTCCGGACTGCGGCGATGTCTGTGTAGATGGTACGGTGCTCGGTCCAGTGGCAGGTTGCGAAGGGCCACGATTGACTTGCACGGTTACTTTTGCCTTCTTCTTCGGACCCTGGTTCGTGGCAGCGTTCTGTGCCAAGGCAGCAAGCGGGACATTCGAGGATGCTGGGGAAGGACTCGGGGCAACGCTGGAGCCCGGCCTTGCGGCGATTGAAGAACCAACAGCGGCTGCTGCTGCCGCCGCCGCCGTCTGAGAGATAGGAACAACTGGCCTCGCGGGACCAGGGCGCATATTTATCTTCTTCTTTGAGGTCGCGCTTGCTGGAGTAGCAGACGGACCAGCAGATATCGTGGTGGCAACAGACGGTGCCCGAACATTGGTATTGATGGGCGGAGGAGGGGCGGGGCCACCACTGGATTGATCGGGTGGTTTGGCTTGTATGGGTAAAGCGAGGCCCTGCTGAAGGACGTGAGGGGATTAGATGCACGGGCACAAGTGGCATACGCACCAAAAATCCCTGCTGCAGTTCTGACTTTGGGACTGATGGGGCCTTCTTCGGCTTTGGCGGTATTTTCTTCTTCAGTCCAGACTTATCCACCATATCTACCGCGCCGGAAGGGAGAGGTGGTTGAGAGACAGGAGGAGCCGGTGCTTGCGGTGCTGGAATAATCGGGTGTTGTGCAGGAACAGCCTGCTGGGCAGTGGTAGTTGCTTCACTTGCCTTCCGGTCCCTCGCTTTGAGCATGAGCTCAAACCGAGATGTCCTAGGAAACCGGCTTTAGTATGACGGTAATAAATGAAGATGCGAGAACGCACCCTCGGGGCACAGCCGGCTTTCCAGCCCTCGGATCCATTACAGAAAGCAGCTTCGCCCGTTTCTCCCGTAGCGCAACATCCTCAGTGCTATCTCCGAGACGTTTGCGCTTGGTTCCCAACGAGAGTGTCTTACCGGAGCCTTCAATGTGACCTGCGATGAGTAACGCATTTGCAATACGAGACACAATCGGGTCTGGCGTTAAACAAAGAGGAGGAGCCGTTGCCAGCTGTCCACAGATGAGAACATATGCTAGACAAAGACGAGCGAATTACGCATACCAGTATGCTGGACTCAATGTTCAGAGCGTCCATATCGGACATGTTGGATCCATTTTTTCCATTGATGTTTGCGATATCGAGGAACAGAGACTCGGATGTGGGCCAAAGCACTCGTCGATCTCGGGCCACATCCTTTTTTGCTGGCTTCTCATCGGGATTCTTGGGCTGAGCATTGGGGTCATTCGCGTGCTTGCAGACTTCAACAATCATACATCCTACGTAACGATGAGCCCGCTGGGTCTAAACCCTTCGCCGTAAAGATATACCTTCGTAGAACGGCACTTTCCTATCTTCAAACACGGGTAATAGGTCGATGGGAAGAATCCGATCATGTACGCTCTTCAGCAGCGACTGGGCAATGTAATAGTCAGTTCAGTTCTCCAAATCGAGCTTATATGATACATACACTAAGCGCGCTGCTGTACGATAATGGCTTGGACTCTCCGAGGGTCCAATGCGAAGGATAGAGGTGGATAGAGAGGGAGGGCGGCGACTTTTCGTACTTTGACAACAAGTTTTTTGTCGCTTTTGCTGGATTATAGCAAGCCAATGAAGCCATGTTACAATGTAAGTGCCCAGAGAGCCGTGTGGTCAACGCCGCGTTGGAGAGTCACACACGAGTCAACGCCACTGCCGCAGTGAGGGCGCGCATGCTTTCGGAGATAACGCCATCTAATCGCCGCATTCGAACAGCGTTGACTGAAACGGCGGATGTACATATATCCCCAATCTGTTTCCCGCCCTTATGAGGACCACTTGCACAAAGCTAGCAAAGTTACCCATAACAGCACTCAGACCATATATACCCTCTCAATCACGCCGGGTTGCTGTACGTGCTTCGCACTCCCAAGACGCCATCATGTCATCCTTCGAAGATCGGCAATCTTGGAACCGAATGGCGGATTCAATGCAACATTTCCAGTTACTTTCGCCTGACTTGTGAGTGAGCACCTGGACACAATCCCTCCCATTGAATAACCCATGCAGTCAATGAATTGTATGAAGTGGGTCTTCGGACCCTGCTGTTGTGGTTGTGCTTATCGTGGTAACGACTGGCAGACTGCGGACCGCAAACGACTGGGACCATCTCTCCTTGCTTTCTTCCGACAAGCTATGGACTTTATACATCGTAAGTTGAGAAGCTTTTCACGCGGATACGGTTCGTTATGATCTCATACCCCCACCTGCCAGACCTCGAGATGCATCACGGGATAGAAGAAGTGTGGTCCAAGGCTCTTCTTTCTTCAGCATGTGATCGTTGATGACGTTGTACAGCAACATATCTTCCCCGTTCTTCAACGAAAGATGCCCGATTTTGCAAAAGGCGCTAAGCATCGCAATTCTCACAAGGGTATTCACGAAGGTGAGCGACATCCTCCTGTTCGTACTGGTCTTTCGAATTGCGGTTCAAAGGTCTCGACCGATTGGAGGCATTGATAAAAGATTACCGTAATGATCCGAAAACATACTCTCCTGTCGAATTTCGAGCCTGTCTAGACTCTTTCCGAGATGTACTTTTTTCTCATTTGGATGAAGAAGTGTAAGCCGACCGTTTCCTCATGCATGAATGCCTGGCGCTAACCGTCGGAAAGAGCAGATTTGCAAGGCGAGAATCTCAAGAAATTCTGTACTCTCGCAGAGGTTCAGCGTTTGCCTATGTGATGTATCCGTGGAATCCAGGGCATCCGAATCAATATCAAAGAGCTATTTGCGTGGTTTTCGTTAACAGGAATCTGAGCTGAACCGTGAACCGTGCCTTTTTACCAATTAAGGGGGCGCCTGGAGGTGGCCGATGAGCGGTTTGCAAATTCCGCATGGCTCGGATTCCAGGGTTCATGACCATCATCCGACATGAACACTTCTGATGGGCGCTTAACATGCAGCGTCAATCTTTCTGCTCCTAGATACCCTACCATCACGTCCTCATAACACTCTCTGAGCCATTCCACCGCTCGATGCTCACGGGGATGGAAGATCGATTGCAACGATCCTCGTCGGTCACCTCGACAACCAGCCAGGCTCCCCCGTCTTACGACAGCTCGCAGCTCGACTATTTCCGAGAACTCGAACAAATCTTAGAGGAACCGGCATCATCAGTTCTAGCTGCATCTCCATCAATCCAGGGCAATGTTGTCCTCCAATCAGCACCCAGTGTAGCGGGGGTCCAGCCTATTCTCCCTCATTCGAACTCGGAGCCGACTGAGCTGCGAGCCCGAAATCGAACGTTGACACACACTGCAGAAATTGACGCTCGCAGATTTGAGCGATCAATCGCAGCTGAGGGCTCGAGAGATGTATGCCAATGCTGTGGAGAACGCCAGACATGGACTCGATCGGGGAACCCCTATGCAGCTACCTTCAAGTACTTCCAACGACGGGTCGTCTCGCGTGGAACGTGGGGTATCAAGGCCAGCTTCAATCGACGTGAGCAGTCGATCACCAGAAGTCGGCTCTCCGGCTACAACTTGCGGGTGCACTTGCGCATGTTGTCTAGAGAAGTGTGCCGTCGGATCCTCTGTCAACTCGGGGACTAGCTATCCAAGTCGCCCTGCTTCGATCCCGTCACCAAATACCAGCACTATCCCTTCCCCAGGCGCAGCACAAGGTGGATTAAGCAGCCGAGAAAGAGAAGAAGGCAAAGTGTTCTCGATGCCCCTTATGGCTGTTGTTATGCCTGTGTTAATGACAAGCGAAATGCAGAGACTGGCCAATAAAGCTGCTGGCCGGGCTTTAGAAATGTTCGAAGCGCACGCGCAAGCCGCCACGGACATCTCCGGGTACATTCGGGAAACATTTGAAACATCATTTCCTCAAGCTGTCTGGCATGTCGTTGTGGGTGAAGACTGGACGTGGGCTGTTACATATGGTGCGCCAGTTTCATTCAGTCTGCATGGCCAGAGACGTGAATTCAGTTCCAGAGAAGATGCACTATATGGTCTTCACCATTCAAGCTCTCCGATTCATCATCTTCGCTTCGCCAGGTGACAGGATCTACAGCAATGCCACCGCCATCGGCCGCATAGCCCATCCACACGTTGCGTCAAGGTTTTCACCCAATTCTAACAATGGTGTCCGTGTGCACGGCATTGCCATGGATTTGCGCTCACTAACGGCCGTAACTCAGATTGCTACACGTGCGTTTGACAGATTTCGCCAGGGAAGTTCCCGAGGACCAAACACCATTGCTGCGGAGATTAAGGAAGGTCTCGTCCAAACAACCTTGAGCGACAAAACCACCTCATGGCACGTTATTGTCGGTAATGATCATGGGAGCTGTATTGCTTACAGTAGGTTCTTTCCCCGCGATCACACTAATTCTCTGCACTAATGCACACGTCCCAGCACAATTTCTTCACTGTACGGTTGGGACGTTGACCTGCCTCATTTGGAACACCCAAAGCAGGTCATCGGGCTCATCTCGTCCAACCACACAGCAGTCTCATCAGCAGTCTTTCTCTCCCAACGCAACACAGCATGTGGATTATCGTCATTCCTACATGCCATCTTCTCCGCCGAATATGCAACGTGTTAGTTCCGAACCCTCCAATCCCAGAGGTCATTATCTTCAGCGGACGTATCCCCTGTTCCCTTCTGGTGAACCACAACGATCTCCAGGAGGCTGATATTCGCTCCAGTCAATTAGCTGTCTCATCTCTACCGTTTCCAGCTTATATGCCTCTGCACTGGTTCCATGTGTTCGGGAACGCTCACTCGACTGATCACGGAATGGTATATACGGTTTATACATTTGCAAGCACATTTATTTCAAAATACAGTGTAATAGTTTCGTGAGAGTATGAATGATATACGAGTTAACAGTTGACGGGAATGCGTGTTGGCGTTGTCCCCTCTACATGGTTTTTCTGAGATTACGAAGGTTACACGTTGAGACGTCGAATTGGAGGTTTACAAATCTACTACCAACAACACGAGGACAGATAAGAAGGGGAGAGCAGTAACTTTCAAGCTCCAAAAGCGCTCTCTCAGAAATCCCCCAGATCCAGGTCAATGCTAGTAGCCAGTTTCGATTCGAGGCGAGGAACTGCCTTTTTCGGACTAGGAGATGGGCTTCCTGCTGGCGTGATGGCGCGAGGTGTTAGAAGGCCTCCACCGTCCAAAGCCAAAGGTTGTATCGCATCCTTAGAGGTGTCTTGAGGGCCGAGCACAGGTGTATTCCCTCTGTGCGAAGTTAGATGTACACAACTTCGGAATTAACGAGTCGACGTACGTGGAATGCAGTTTGCGAACTACTGGAGGTCTTAAGCCACCTTGGCGCCTCCTTTCTTCCGCTTCGGCTGCTTCAGCTTTTCGAATACGTTCGATATTGGCTTTGCGATTCCGCTCATTCACCTTCGCGAAGGTGTCCTCCATGACAGTTGGAGCAGGCGATGCTCGTTCCTGCGCTAGGGTGAGTGTATCCAGCCGCTGAACTTCCGCTAGATTGTGGCGCGCCAGAGCGAGTGCGCGTTCTTGATGTAGCCTGGACTTCTCTGCTTTGGCTTGATGTGCATCCTTTTTACCGCTCATGCCGGCTTTGCGTTTGATCATTTGCGTTATTTCCTGCTATTAATGGATTCAGCTTCATCAATACAGTATCAAAGAGGCAAGTTGACACACATCGGTAGGCACCTTATGACGATATTCCTCTAATTTGATTGCTTTGGCTTCAATGTCAGCTCTCGAGGGAAGCTCGACATTATCCGTTTTGCATTGTGCCACGAGTCGATCAAACTCACGCTTAGATAGCGGTCTCAGTTAGCAAAATGTGTTGATAACGCCACGCTTACATCGGTAAAGGGGCTATTTGATATACGATCCATGTTGAAGGGTTTGGTCGACTTTCCGTGTTTCAGCAAGGCTTGCTGATTGAAGACTGTATCCTGAATCTTGTACGTCACAGGCGACTCAGCTGTCAATCCTGAAAGCCAGTCGTAAGATGCACTGAGTGCTTGCATGAGATAAATCGTCTCACCTACTATCTGGCAAACTCGATAGACGTTTTGCCCTTTGTCACCAGGACCAACCAAGAAACGAATCCAACAATCTTTTACAAGGTCCTCGAACTTTGGCATGCAACACCATTTCTCGATGAGATCTCGGCCAAGACGAACCTTCTCCAGATCCTCCTTTTCGAGCTTCTTTTCCTTTTCGTCCTTGGAATCCCGTCCTTGCCTCTTTTGTTCTTCTTCGTCCCATCGGGTCACCTGGCCCTCTTCTTCCTCATCTGACTCCTCCATATCACTTCCCGAGCCAGAATCAGACAGAGCACGTCGCGACTCTTCCCTTTTGGCCTGATGCAACATTCAGGACTGGGGTCAAAACAAGGAGGCTCTACTTACCCTGGCCGCATGTGCAGCACGCTTGGCCTTGAGCTCGTCCAACTTCTTTGCCTTCGTTTTGCTGGTTCCAGGAGCAATATGCTTACCTGTACAAATGAAATAAAGCGAGGCACGAAAGATGAAACAACGCCACTTACGTTTTGCTGCCTTAGAAACTGCCTCTTCATCATCCGATGTGGCTTGCCCCATGGCAATTTTGTGCATCCTCTCAAGTTTGATGCTATCTAAGTGTCGCTGCTGCTCTTCAAGACGCTGAGCGAGAATTCCTTCACGTTCCAATTCATTTAAATCCAATAATCTGACCAGTATTGTCATTTTGGGAGACATAGGAGACTGACGACGTGGCGCTTACGTTTCGCGGTCCTTCTCATCCTTGTACTTTCCTTCTAGCGGATAAAGATCAACCGCATCTTCCTCACTCTCCAAATCATCATCCGTCGTATCGTTGCTGAAACAGGTCAGACCGTCGTTGATGCTGCTGGGTGCATATCCTCACGGTCTCCGTCTTTTGGCCCTACCGTTCCGATCCGCGCCAGCTTGACGACGCTTTTTGCGAGGCTGGTCAGCCTCACCATCCCCAGCTAGTGCAAGCAGTTCATTGGAGATATCTTCGTCTGCAGACATTCCAGTCAATGTGTGCGAGAGAACGGACAAGTCGCGGTGAGAACAACGTTAACAATTGGAACGAGGAAAGGCTAACGGCAACTTCCAGGGACGTTTGATTCCGTCACCAATCGAAACAATGAATAACCAGCAAACGTAATTTATCATTGACCACTGAATCTCAAAATCCTTCAGTCCTACTGTGCCAACCCTGATACAACATCACTCTGTCAGCATTTTTCTTCAATTTCAACTATTTTGAATGGACTTCTCGGTATAATCATCGGTTAAGCGCTGTTCCGTGCCTGGTCTCCTGTCCGAATCCGACCAAACGCGTGTCGCGGACCGATGTAAGCCGAGCATGTTGGCAGCAGATAAAGTGTCAAGCAGACCGAGTGGCCAAGTCTCGTTTATTCACCCTCATATCTTAACTCACAAGTTAGACGACACTGCTTGCACATGTCTGCTACTCTGGATCCTCTCGTCGAGTGTCGCCCGCACTTCCCTGCCCTCACGGGTGACTATATCTTTGCCGATAGTGCTGGAGGTTCTCAGTGTCTGAAAGCCGCAGCAGACGAGGTCGCAGATTACTTGATCAACAGCAATGTTCAGCATGGCGCCGACTATTCTGTCTCTGTCAAGGCGACGCAAAGGGTACAGATGGGAGTCGATGCGACAAGGATTCTCATGAACGCCGAATCATCTGATGAGATCGTGTTTGGCAGCAGGTGCGCCGAGCTTATCTAGCATGCCACAACTTACATCTGAGGCTTTTCCAGTTCGACTCAGCTGATCGAGAACCTCGCCCGCGCTTATACAGATCTTGAGTCGGACGATGAGATAGTCGTCTCGCTCACCGATCATGAAGCCAATACTGGTCCCTGGACTCGTTTGGCAGCCCGGTACAACCTCAAGTTTCACATCTGGACACCAAAGCCGCTCAATCCATCTAACCCATTCTCAGTCTCGTTGACTCTGGACGGGCTCATCCCACTGTTGTCGTCCAAGACTCGTATCGTCGCTTTTACAGCATGCTCGAACATCCTTGGAGAGTTGACCGATGTGAAAGGCTTCGTTAAGGCGATCAGGGAAAAGACGCGGGGCGGAAAGGGTGAACGCAGACAGGCCAGGGGTGCTGAAGTCTGTGTCGATTGCGTTGCGTATGCGCCACATAGACGTATCGACGTACAGGACTGGGATGTTGATTATTGCGTATTCTCCTACTACAAGGTCTGCACATTGTTCATCACACACCCGCGATCTTTGACATGGTTTGGAAGGTGTATGGTCCTCATGCCTCAGCTCTTTACGCTCGACTGTCGTCGCTTGCCACGCTGTCTTCTCTTGCGCACTTCTTTTTCACTCCCGCACCGGCAAAGGCGATGAAGTTGCAGCCCGGAGGTGCCGGCTACGAATTGACATACGGCACTAGTATGGTGCTCCCATACATTCGCTCGCTTGGTGGACCCAACGGCGACCTTGATGTTGCGTTCAAACGAATGGCAGGACAGGAAGGACTGCTCGTCACTAAGCTGATCGGCTATCTTACTTCGGACGCAAGCTACAAGAAGGGTGTTCGCATTGTTGGGTATGAAGGTATCGATAGCCTCAAGAGGGCTCCAACAATCAGCTTCATCGTTGTTGGCGATGATGGCTTAACAAAGAAAGTGCAGAGCAAGGATATTGTGGCTACCTTCGACAAGAAAGGAAACGTGAGTGGTACCCGACGACTGTCAATTCTCAGCTGATCAGTTGGCAGATGGGTATTCGTTGGGGGCATTTCTACGCATACAGACTTTGCAGCGCACTGATGGGAGAGAGCTCCGCTGTAGACGGAGTTGTTCGCGTCTCTTTCGTGCATTACAACACCACCAAGGAAGTCGATCGTCTCATTGCCGTTTTTGAGGAGATATTAGCTTGAATTTACATGGAGTACAATTACAGAAAAGGAAGGGATTGTCTTATATGAGAGAATGATGAGAGACTCTATAAACCCACTCGCCATACCTCCAGTCCGACGCACGAAAATCGACCCTTGACTCCATCAGTGGTGTAGCAAAGCGGCTCGTTCTCAAAGCAAGGACATCTTTCAGAATAACCTCGATCAAACGCCGAGTCTAGATACAGCCCTGTTCGACCATCACTATGTTAAGTTAGCATGGCTCCGTTGTATGCACAAAAGCACAAAACAACACGCACCCTCCGCCGAACGATATATAGTCATCTTCGCAAAGGGCGACGTAATCGTTCTTCCCACTCCATTTGAATACCTTAATGCTTCCTGCCTCCTCACCCTTGGGCAGAACAACCAGCTTCCAGAGGAAACTTTCTCCACTGCCATAATACGAGCCTCCGCCCATCCTGATCTTTTCTCCAATCCACACTCCAAACACACCTCCTCGCTCGTCTCGCACAGCAAGAACACACCCTCCAATGCTCGGATTCGGAGGTTCGAATGACTTCGCAATTTCGCGATAGAAGGTGTGAATTGAGATGCCATGCTGGTCGAGGGAGTACAGAAGCGTCCAGGACTTAGGTAGTCGAGCTAACGGGGGCAACCAAGGTCTGATCAAAGCTGCAACTTCTGCGAGGAGAACCGGAGACGTTTGCAAGCCCCGCCCTCGTAGATCAACCTTTTCCGTCAGGAGGCGCCGCTTCGAGTCAGTAATGGAAGGGTCGGAGCGCCAATCCCCTTTGTCCCAGTCGAATTCTGGCTCCCAAAAGCCAGGGGCTCCAGTCGGCGGGGCTGTTGGATGATGGTGCGCAGCAAATGGAGAGCTGTGAGCCCAGGTAGACGAGAGTGATGAGGCAATAGACGGCGCGTAAGGTTTGGGAGAGGTAGACATTTGTGGGTTTTTGGGTACAGACGAGGCAAGAGGGGGACTTGCAGCAGCATGAGAAAATAAGGATGCAACGCCACGAGAAAAAGTCCGCCTCAAGCTGTCGTAACGTGAGGGAGATGTGGATGGCGAGCTGTCTCGCGACCTTGATCGTGCAACGTGCCTTTCGGCGGCCGTCGTGGTCGCCGTCGAAGGTCCAGGATCGGTTGCACGTTCTTCCCGAGAGAGTCGTGGATGAGATGCTTCAGAGGAGGGAGACATGCTGAGATCGCTGAGCGGTGGCGAAACAGCGGTCGGCGACGTTTCTAAAGACGGTTCTGCCTCGACTCCCTCCGGTGTTGTGACGACCTGGCGTGGATGCCAGTACATCGGCTCGTCTTCATGCTCGATGAGTTCGCGTACGACGCGCTCTTTGCGGTCTTTCACGCGTTCATGAGCTCGATCAAAGAAGTCTTCCTTGATAGGATCTACGTCTAGCTGAGGTGGCTCGAATGATAGCAGCTCGTGGACGCCCAAGGGTTCGTAATGCGCACTCGCAACAAACGAGCCGAATTCAGGGGACTGGGGAGTTCTCAAGCCAGGTATAGGGATTGGCCTTGTGGGAGTAATAGGAGCCTTAGCCATAGACGACTCAGGTGCAAAGATCGAGTTGGAAGCGGCGTGGGTAAGCAGACTGGCTAGGTGATCGTTAGACGCATTCGGAGACGGCGTCTGTGGGGTCGCCGTCGATGATTCTGGGAGAGGAATGAGGGAGGGGATATCCAAGCTCGACATCGCTCCAAGTCAGAGGAGCCTCTTGAAAGGTGTTCGTCGTCCAGCCTAGTTGATCGTTGTGTTTGAGGTGGTTGAGGGAGACAACGTTGGACGTTGTTTGAACGTGCTGCGGTCACTGCTTGGGGCGTCTAAATCAGGTGCGCGTGACGGATCCTTGACGGTAACCAATGAGCCCCTTGTGATTGATGATTTGGAGTTGACGAAACTTTTTGATCGTTCGCTGATGACCTCTTCTTGTCACATCGAAACACTCAAATCCATCCTCTGCGGCACGTGTTATGGGAACCTTATTGGATGCTAATGCAGTAATGCTCGAACCGCAAAGCTCGTCAGAACACTACACAATTCGTGAGGCAACTTGGGCTGGACGTGGCATGTTTTCCAACGCCGGAATTCCTGCCAACACCATAGTCCTGGAATCTGCGGAACCCATAGCTCATGTGATTCTGCAACCTTTTCGCCATGAAGTTTGCGATTGGTGTTTTGCCTACGATAATGGCAAGAGATGGCCAATCTCTTACGAAATAGACGACAAAAAGACACGACGTGGGGTAGCTTGGTTCTGCTCCGAAGAATGCTACCAGAAATGGCACGAAAAGATGGGAAACATCGGAATAGAGGCTTGGATCGCTCTCGATCAGGCACTAACAACTTTCCGACGAGCACGAAGCAAGGAAAAAACACCCCCAGTCGTTCTAATCAAGAACTCTTCATCAAAAGACGAGATTGAGAACATTTGGTCCGACGGCAACGACAAGGCAGTATCAATAACAAATGCACGGTTCGAAGAACAGCCAAGTAAAGCTCAACGGCGCCTTCTCCGAGAATCGCAGCAAGCAGCTCTACGCAATACAGATGAAGATGATGCGTTTCTTCTGCTCACGGGTATTTTGTCACTCCACCGCGCGGGCCCATACGACGAATCCTCTTCGAGACCCATACCACCGACGTGGCAGGCCCTGCTAGAGCTTCAACCCAGCATATCGTTATACCTGAAGTCCGAATCGCCCATCAAGAGACACATCGCCGCCTTGCATCTTCTTCTCTGCATTCTTCCTCTGTCGCTCTTACCGTACTGCACGGCACTTAACGCACTTCGCTTCTATACTCGAGACGCTTGTAACTCTTTTGGGATTCGTTCACAAACCCATGGTTCCGAGTCCGAGTTTCTAGGATATGGTGTTTGGCCCTCAGCATCCTACTTTAACCACTCCTGCCAGCCAAATATTCGCAAAGACACTCCAGGTCGCGCATGGGTTTTCCAGACCAATCGAGATATTGGTTCCGATGAGGAGTTGCGCATCAGCTACCTTGGTGACACTGCACCGGAGGAGATGGGCGTCGATGACAGGAGGAAGCAACTCAGACAAACGTGGGGTTTCGACTGCGACTGCCTACTTTGTCTTGCACAACTTGGGGCGAACTAGCATCCAACTCCATCTATTACCGAATCCAGTGACCCGAGGGTACTACACGACATGGAAACACATCCTAAAGAGGATACCATAGAAATACAGCAAGGCTGATGGGACGGAAACTTCCGGAGTAATGTCCATAGAACGCTCTGATAATATTATTGAATTCGTGCTCTTTTTGCTACACCCAGATCCGCTTCTAGAATCCCGAATGTGTTCTCTGCGCCAATGTCATTGTCTTGTTCCTGATGGGGGGTACCACCGGTTTCTGGGGGAGATATGGGGGTTGTGGATGACAACGGGCGTTTCAGGGCAGTCTCGGCGAAAGAGGGTGTATAAACCATAGGCGTAGTGGCTTTCGGGATTCCTACCCTGTCTCGACTATCTCCAAAAGACCACGGTTCCGATCCCCCTCTGTCGCCTTGACCCAGCGCTTCTAGCCAGGAAAGGTCGGGGGGCAGATTGTCGGGTTGGTGGGAGGGAAACTCCCGAGTTATGGCATTATGAGGCTGGCTCTGGGACTGTAGACTTCGAGACATGGTCCAGTCCATGTCGAGGGACTGATCAGAAGACGTTGAAGGACCTTGTGACGCTAACGGTTGGAAGATGGGATTATTGTACAGGTCGTGAAGTGTCGAGCTGTTTCCAAAACCGGGGTTCGGTGATGCAGAGGAACCGAGCTGTTGCGCGAGCTGAGGATGCGCAGCAAGGATTTCGTTGAGCGGCGCAGGGTGGGAATGTGCAGGAGTCAACAAATTCACGGGCCGCGAAATTGGCGGCTGGGTGAGGTGCGGAGGCTGATAGAGCGTCTGTCCGAAAGTGAGATGGATCCTGATATGTCAGAACATAAGTACAAACATTGAGCGGGCTGTTCGAACCCGGTACACCTGAGGATGGCATTGCATTGGACCAAGATGGTCTTCTGTCCGTGATGTGCGGCCTCGGCCACTCCTCACTCCGAGGATCATACGAATGCGGAATGGATGTTGGACCGTTTGAGCTGCCGTGGGCCGAGAATCCGTTATCGCTGTGCCAGCGAGCAGGACCGGCAGAAGAGGGCATGGCCGTGTTTCGGACAGAATTGGCCATCGGAGGTGGGGGAGCGTTGATGGAGGTAATGATAGGCGGTGGCTCTTCTCGTTTGATGGGCCGAGATGAAGGGGGTTCGGGGTTAGGAAGTGGAGGAGGAACAGCGAAGCGGCCTTCAGGCGCCAAGAGCTGGCTTTCCCCACCGGTCGATCCTTTGCCTTTGGGCCTACTTTGACTCATTTTGCCTTTGGCGGCGGTCACCTCACCACCTGAGTCGCTGTCATCGTCCGCACCGTCGCCTTTGTCAGTGGAGAAGTCGGAGGGCCCTTTGGTGTCACGATCGCCACTGTACTATTAACTGTGTCAACGAGAGCCTGCAATGGACTGGGCAAGCTCGACATACCTCCCGTTGACGAGTAAGCAGGGCGTTGATGTCGGTCGAACAATATTCATAGAGTTTGTGGTTGTGTCCTAATTTTTAGGAACAAATTAAGGGTAGTTGATCCTGCGCAGCTGTAAGTGCTGACCGAATACAATAACTGCCACCTGAAAGAATCAGCACCGGTCGAATGTAGTTTGGATGTCCTATACTCACATCGGCAGAGCAGAGAACGCCTAGCTCATACGCCTTCTTGAACAATCCATTCTTTCGCTGCGTCCCAGTCAACAAAACGCTCTGGAGATGGGAGGCATCAAAGCACACACTTTGAGGAAGGTGACAGAACGGTTTCGGTCATGCTATAGATGATGTTCATGAGGTTCGCGTTTCGTGAAGTTAAAGGGATTGTACCTGAATGGGCTGAATCTCGATCTTGCGTCGCCCCATGACGATTGACAGAAATGACAGAAAAGAGAGGGTTTATAGCGAGAATATCAGAGGAGGAGGAGGACCATTCGCTGTCTGTGTATTGACTGAGGATTGGGCAACAAGAGCTGTCGCATAGAGTAAAAGAGAAAGGAGGGCGGACTGCGGACTGCGGACTCTGCCGACGTTCAGAGGAGGAAAGGGCGCTGTGGGGATGAGGTCCAACTTATCATCCGAGGGTGCGGAGCCTGAATGAGCCCTTCTCTCGGCACAGGACACAACCGTCTCTATGACCGAGGCTAATTCGGCCATATTATCGGCTGCTTTCTCTTCTTTGCATCAACCACCACCCCTTGGATTTTCTTATCATTAGCTCATTTCCATCAATCAATCAAAACCTACTAACTACCTCTTACATGCCTCATGCTCCGTGCAACCGTATGCTGTAGATCGTCCGCAAACGCTTTCCGCTCATTCTCGACATCTCTGGTCACAAGAGCAGCTACGCTCGACTTGTCATATCCTTCTCATGGTCACCCAACACCCTACGAAATATTTCACCTTCCTCGCACGGCAACCCAAGATGAAATAAAAGAGAGATGTTCGTCCACCCATCTTCCCTTTCGTCTTATGAGATAACTCACTGCAACGGTAGATTATGAGCTGGTCCGCCTCCATCATCCTGACTCGCCTGTCTGCCGACATGAACCGGATAATGTTCGCCAAGAACGCTTCAAGGCCATCGCGAAAGCGTACGAAATTTTGAAGAGCAACCGTAACCCTGCTTATCTAAAAGAGCTTCATCGGCGGCAGACACAGCATGGGTACCCGAATTACAACCCCACAAGACGGCAGCAATATGCCTACCATTCTCTCGAGGAGGGTTCAATGGACGTAGGGAACGGCGACGTGTTCTTTGTTGTAACAATATTGGTGTGCCTCCTCAAATCGCCATGTCCCTTTGCTCTAACGGGCGATCTAGGCCATCCTTGGGTCAGTTGTACTCATCTATTCTCCCTTTTCTGCCAAAGAACGATTGGACGCACATCACGCCTCAGCATCACACGCACTGGCCGAGGCGAGAAGAGAGGCAAAGGAGTTGAGTGTGCATCGTAGAAAAAATCTTAGGAAGTGGATTGAAGAAGCCGGGTTAGAGGGCGTAACACCCAATGTAGGGCACGGTTCCGCACGCCGGCAGACTCCATCATCCAACAACTGAACGTGTAACTTGTCAGTTTGTACTTTTACAACGGCCATTCGATTGCCTGGCACGTTTGGTGTCCATTATTCGGAAGCTTGCGGGATGCCGACAATGCCAAGACCTTAGGACGTATGTAATAATATCTCGACATTGTGTCTTGTGACATCCTCCGTCCAGACATTATGGTGCACGTTGCAGCGGGGGGTACAAGGCATACCAGTACAAGGCTACTCATTCCCAAACCCATCCCCGGTGTTTTGTGCACTCCCCCCGACTGTTTCGTTGGTTGTACTTGCTTGCACGCTGTTGTACCTGTACTGATGGCTCACACTTGGCTGCGCAGCGAGGGTTTGGGTAGCGTGACCCTTAGGGTTAGGGTTAGGGTTAGGGTTAGGGTTAGGGTTAGGGTTAGGGTTAGGGTTAGGGTTAGGGTTAGGGTTAGGGTTAGGGTTAGGGTTAGGGTTAGGGTTAGGGTTAGGGT
>NW_024467203.1:0-49693 GCF_000292625.1 Dacryopinax primogenitus
CTAACCCTAACCCTAACCCTAACCCTAACCCTAACCCTAACCCTAACCCTAACCCTAACCCTAACCCTAACCCTAACCCTAACCCTAACCCTAACCCTAACCCTAACCCTAACCCTAACCCTAGAGGAGGTGCTATCACGGTGTGAGTTAGGTGTATCTGCTAAAACCCTGCCTCACTTTGGCAAAGACCCCATCTGACCGAGACGTGCGGAGGGTTGCACCGTAATTTCCGCATGATGTTTCAAATGGAAGTATATTACAGCAAACTTGGGTTTAAGTTGAAATGGATCGAATTCTTTTGATTTATAGTTCGACAAACATTAAGTCACGGATCAAAACTAAAACGGTAATCGTGTCCTTGGAGTAGTAAGAATGTGTGAGTTGTCTGCTAACCTAGTCGCGGAGGGCAAGGTCGCGCGCAAAATGGAAGAAGTCAACGGCACTGAAGGGACAAATATAAGTGGAAGCGTGAAACGATAGGTGAAGATGCCATACCTGCCATTGACGCCAAACTGATAAATGAAATGTGATGCGACCCAGCTTGCAAAGAGCGCCTTCTGATATGGCACCGGAAGTCGGCGCAAAATTGGATCCAGTCCCACCTTGTTCACGAGAGTATCCGGAATAGCCTTCCGCATAACACCTAGTCGGCTGGGCTTGTCATCGAACAGATCCGAATTCTCGAGTTCTTCCTGAAGCTCGGTCAGGTGCCCGGATAACTCATCAGAGATAGCGCTGCGAGGTTTGACTCCCTTGAGTCGGTTGTATTCTCTCCAGATGCAGGAAAACTCATTCGCGGCATTTTCAGTGATCTTCGACTGGATGTCGCGAACATATGATTCGTAGAATTCAGAAGGTTTGCCGTTTTTGAAAATCATCAAGTCGGTGTATTGACTGTCATTCAGGGAGAGACCCGCGAGAACTTCGAGAGACGATGACGTTACGCCACCCTGTTTCTTAATTAGACAAGACCAAATTGTTGGATGGAATAGCGCACCTTGTTAGCACTGGCATCCTTGAAGAGAATAACGCCACGCTTTTCGAGATACAACCGTGCCTCTCGAGTGATGAACAGGTTGGCGCCCTCGACAATATACTTGAAGTGAAGCGCCCCATCTAGGTCGAACAGTTGGGAAACATTAGAGATGTTCACTGCCTCGGGTCGACCTCCACAGGGCACGAAGAGATCTGCTTTAAACCGCAAGTGGGCAGAGTTGCGGAAGTCAGTGCCGTCTTGAACAATCTCCCCACCTGCAAGCATTCAGTACAGCCGAAGTAAAATAGTTGACGACTCACTTGGCAATTTGACATCCTGGTCTTCAACCATGACAAGATACCCCTCCTTGCTGAGCTTGGAGCGATCAAAGTTGGACACAGGAATGCGGAGCTTTGCCAGCCGAATAAGCTCTTGGCGATTAATACCAGCGGGGTCAGCCAGAACTCCACTGCCGTCGATGATGGCAATCGTCCTGTCCGAGCTGAGAAGAATTTCGTCTGCCGACGCATCAGTAAAGTGAACAAGGCATGCACCCCACGGAAAGGAGCGTACTGGAGCCTAAATCCCCATCTGGACCACCTGTCTGCACTTTCGTCACATCCTTCTCTTTCAATCCGAGTGCTTTGTAAATGCCGACCACGTATTGGCGGACCGACAACGATGTCATGCCGTAGGTGTCATGAGGTACACCGCCAAGCAACTCCGCACTCTTCCCGGTCGTAAATGACTTCCATGAGTCCACGCCGCGATTCCTTACATGAACTACGGCCTGTCAGTATACCTCTCCGCTTCATATTTCTCTACTTACTGGCAGCCCAATCCATCATATCCGCGGTGCCCTCTGTCCCACCATGAGTGACAAATTACGCCAGGCTAGAGGAACACGCACCATCAGGTCCGAAGAAGAGGATCTCCGGTTTGTCATAGAGATCGATTATCGGCTCCTTGATGCCAGGGCTATGACCGGGAACGAGCAGATCAATAACCGCCTGGACGTTTGCCTGTGTGTTAGAAATCCTTTACAACGCGGCGTAGCAATGCTCACATCAACATATTTCTCGAAGCAAAGGCGTGCATTCGCGCCAATGCTCGGGAGAATAGTGCCTTTAGCCCCGCCTTCAGGGATGTCCTTATTCTTCAACGACTGAGTAGATGCGAGGGCATAATTCTCGTCGAATCTATCAAATAGTAAGGAAGGCTAGGGGATATATCAACATGAAGTCCCTTACAGCATCCGCTGGTTAATGGAATATTGCCTAGAATCGGTCAATCAAGTGTCACAAAGTCAAAAAGTGGACTCACTCGACGCCTCTTGAGCGGACGATACGGATGCCTCCTCTAGCCACATCCTTAAATCTCACATGGAAGCCGCGGAAGTCAGAGCCAATGATGAAGAAGAGACCAAACGGTGTCTTCGGGTATTCGACTGCTGGCAAGAACGACGGTTCCATTCTGAACGAGAGTGCTACCTTCGTGGGCTGGTAGAAGTTGGTCTTGAGAACATGCCTTTGGACGGTTATATCTCCACGTCCGTCCATGATATGCGACAACTCACTTGTTAAACACAAGGAAGCTCGTGAGCACTTGCTGATCGTGCTCATTTGGCATAGTCCGGCGAATCTTTGTGTACAGTTCCTCGTCTGTGAGTGGGTGATCAACTTGCATGCGCAGGTAGGAAAGGGTAGGTCTAGCACGACTCAGTCAAACGTCGTTGAGCGGAGTGCACTGCGTACCCAAGCCTGGTTGCCTCCTCATGCGAGGGGTAGTGCACCATGGCAAAGTTAATGTACAGTAGGCGGATCTGTGCTCGTGTCAGATGCATAATCCTGGGATAACAGTGTGGTTAGTACCAATTCTGGGTGGGCTTTAATGACATCTTCGATATACTGCCTCGTAAAGGTCTCGTCACGGAATCGCCTCTTGATTTGGTTCAACACTTGCTCGTGCTCAGGATTTGACTCGTCTAAAACATTCTTGAGGGCGAGGTACGCAGCTCCAAGCCGATTGCAGAAGTGTTGGGCGAAGATCCACCCACAGTCTATGCTTGTAAGCAGAAGAAATTGAACACTAATATAGAGCTCACATGCGTATGTTGCTTCTTGAACGGCGTGCGGAACGCCTTCTTCCGCAAAGAAAGGATTGTCGGGAAGGCAGTAAAGGAGAGATGCCTCTTTCTTAACTTGGAAGATAGAATGCTCGATTGGAGGAGCTTGCGAGTTGGGAACGGGATTGAGATACATTGAGACGATGGTCACCCCATTGGCAAATTGTTCTAACAAAAGGTAAGCTTTGACAGTGAAGATACCTTTTTGACTCGACATACCGACGTATTTGCGGGCCGAGTACAGCCCATAGAAGTGATACAGATCCGAGAGGGCGCTGCAGGATGTTAGTTGATTGCTTCTGACTATGTGAGCCCAAGACCCACCTGAAGTAGTGGGATGTACCCCCCATTCTATACCCGATGACGACTCTTCGCTCCCTAGTCTCCTCTACTTCAAACACTTCTATAACAGGTCCGTACCTGGTCTCTACGTTCGACATGACGGACTGATAGATTCCAAGCGTATGCTCGCTAGCTCTCTCTAAGAAACGGGTGTCCGAGACCGTGCGTATGTCAGTGGTGCCGTCGGGAAGCTTCTTTGCAAGTTCGCTTGGGAATTGACAGCGAGTGACGAAGTAGCATCGCAGCTGTTGCCCCGTGGTGGCACTCACGGATCCTTGAGAACGATAGGTCTCCAACCTGTAAGCCTTCTCGACGGTCGAGTTGTCTAGATACATGTTGTCGATGCGCTTTTCGCAGGTCGCACCAGGGCCATCTGTGGCCCTCTTTCCGGGCGGTGATGTGTGGATGAAAACAGCACCCTCAGGAGACTTGTCACTGTCCCCTTCCCTTGTGATCTTCTCCAAGTCGATGACAAGCTTAGCAGGGTCGTGTTTAGTATATGCAAGAAGCTTCGCGCCATACAGAGCCAGAACATGGTCAGAAATGACCTCTATGCTCTCATTTGCAAAGTAGGTGTCGTCTATCCCCAAGTGACTGTGCTTGGTTAACGAGGGAGGACCGAACTTAATGAGTGAACGCACTTGTAGAACCACACGACCTCATTGTTCACTAGCTCGGCTGGGATGAAACCCTTCGAGGCGACATTGTCTTCGACCTCTTCCTGCTGAGCAGACTTTCCGGCGAACTGGTAGTTCTTATAACCCCTGCTAAGGTGTAAGTGGTGTGGATCAGTGTGGCGCGAAGGCAATGCATACGGGAGGTTCTTGATGCGGTTTATGGATGTATCACTTCCCGTCCTGGGGGAAGAGGGAGAATAAGGAGAACCGGGTACGCTCAAACGACCATTATTGGTGAGATGGGCAATGTTGGGATTAGCGAGCTAGACAGTATCAGGGGCAAAACATGGGCATCTTGTTGGATCAACTACGCACCAGAGCGTTTCGCTCAAGGTCGGTTGGTTCTCTAACTTGAGGAGGGGACATTGGGGGAGCAAAGATAATTGTTTGAGGGAGGCTGAACAGTACTTTGGAGTTAAAAGGGATGTTGAATCTGTTCGAGGAGCAGATGTATGCGCTTTTGTAGTTAAGGGGTTGCCCAAAGATCCGGGGTCAGTCGGGACAGGAATGACGAACCACCTAACGTTGTATCACATGCACCGCCCGATGGTCTGCATTGCCTCGGCGGTAGGGAACAAGGCCCGGACCCTCGATGGATGCTGTCCCCTCAAGTGACAACAAGACCCGGCCGTATAAAATTTATATATCGGCTTGCTTATTATTGAATGTTCTTCTGCCTTGCACAGTTCTCTGGAATGCTAATTCCGAACTAGTGTTGATTATCCTGGTGTTGATATCCGAGAGGGGGGCTAGCAAACTGCAAAGGACTTGTCCCCGCCTTTAACGGAACATAACAAGGGCGCACCGCCGAACGCGGGGTAACAAGGAGATGCGTCTCATGCCTGTTCAGTTCGACGCGTCGATTCTATGGAATCACACTCCCCACAAACTCACTCATCTTCCCTGTAGCTCTTTTCACTCCAGGTCACGAGTCACCGTTCCTTAACGACCTGAGCAGTTGTTCTAGCGTCTATGCATCATCTGCCCCAACGAGAAAAAAACGACTGTATTGCTGGTCGTAACAAACCTCATATCCACGGCACGTGTTTGATCTGCTTTCTTTCTTTTTGGCTAATTACAAACTCAAGATCAGGATGGCGCGCGGGTATCTCCGGACGATTGATCGTGATAATGGCCTGATCATAATCTGCAGTTACGTTGCAATTCGAAGTCTCTTTCCTGCTGGACACGGCAAACTTACATCTACTCCCAGAACGTTCATACTATCCTCAGCATGATCTTGCCAGTGTTCTTGTTCGCCTCCATGTCTTTGTGGGCTTCCGCGACATCTTGCCAAGGATACACCTGTGACGATGTGAGCAACAGTTCTCCTGAGAAACGGAGCATCAAAGCACCGTATATAGGTACGTCTTCAGGGGACTTTCCTCCACCGTTTCCCCCTTAATATATGGGAGCACCTCATCAACGAATCGGCTAGTCAACTTAGCCTGATATTCGAGGGATCGGGTCCGCAAAGTGCTTCCTCCGATGTGAATGCGTTTGTATAAGATCGGCCCCAGATCTACATTGGGAATCTCCTTACCTAAACCTCGGTCAGCATTAGTAGATTGACATGTGGGTGTACACACCACTCAAGGTAGCGAGAAGCACCAGACGACCGTCTGTCCTCAAGAGATTGATGTTCCGAGAAAAATAGTCTTGACCCACAAAATCGACAATGACATCGACACCTTTCCCATTTGTCGCCTTATCGATCTCTACGGCAAAGTCTTGCTTTTTGTAATTTACTGCGTGACTCGCTCCGTTCTTTATCGAGCTGAGAAAGTTAGCTTTCTCATCGCTACCAGCTGTCGCATAGACGGTCTTGACTCCGAGAAACCGAGCCAATTGTATTGCCGCAAGCCCAACCCCTGACGCACCTGCATGCACAAGGACCGTATCATTTGCAGTTACGTGAGCAATCAAGACGATGGCTTGGAATGCTGCATCCACATACGGTCAGCGATGAGAGATTGATATTTGGCCAACTGACCAGTGAACCAAACTTCGGGAATGCTGGCTGCTTCTACGAATCCCAAGTCTGCGGGCTTTTTCATGACTGTGCCACTGCGAACGGTAATGTATTCCGCATAAGCGGCCTATATGCAGTTGAGAAGGATAGGTCGTCCTTCGCCGTCCGGCAACGTACACCAGGTGCAAGGCCGAGGACCTCATCGCCAATTTGGAAGTCAGAAACTCCCTCACCGAGGCCTTCTACCCTGCCCGAAAATTCGACTCCTAGAATGTCCTTGCTCGCGCTGGGTAGGGCCGGTGGACCGCGGCTTCGTTGCATGATATCCTGTCCCATCGGGGTAAGCCGGTTGGTAGTATGAACTGCAAGAACCGTAACACACCAAACGATTCACCCCTGCAGCCACGATCTAAGTGCATAAAATCAGCCGCATATCAATGAGAAGATATGGCACCCGCTTGCCTTGACGAGAATCTCGCCTTTGCTCGGTGTAGGGTTCTCGTAATTGCCAATGTAGAGATCATCAGCTGAGCCAATACCGCCTTTAATGAGAACAGCTCGCATTCTGTCTGATGTCTACTCCCAGCGATAGCAGTTGATTAACAAGGGAAGATCAAGAGGGGGTGGTCGATGTCACAGCAGAACCACCGAAACCGCCTGAGCTCGTGACCGAAGCAATCACTTGGACATTTGAATGAGAGACTCGGTTAACACTCAACAATCGATGGAATCAATTCGCCGTTTGAGCAGGTGAGTTGATTGCGTGATCCTGTCACATACTTGCGTTGGTCCACTAGTACAGTATCGAACTGCAGGAGCAGTAGACGTGGAGGTGCGTCAGCTCCGGCTCCCAAATGAACGGTCGAGTGCCGCTCGGCCGGAGGTCCGAGGTTCCAGTGGCGGTGTCGCTGGTCGCCGGATCGGGAAGACATCGCCCGGTCCAATTCCATGCATGTCGAGTCACTTGCACTCCCAGAAAGCTGACGAGGATCCTCAGCAATGCCCACGCACTTAGGCACATAACTGCTCTCCTTGTCCACCGTGACTAAAACTACTCACCAGTTGGTAGGTTCATCTTCGGCGGGTGCAGACTCAACCGCAGTCGAGACAATCATGAAAGACGAGACAGATAACGTGAACATGCAGTCTTCATCTCTCCCCATCGATGGGCAAGAGCCTGAGAAGGAACACACTCGGGTCACGACTGTGGACGAAGCCAATGTACCTGATATCTATGACCGGTTTTCCCCGGCGCGAAAGATGATTGTGGTCTTCATTGTTGCTTGGTCGGCCCTTCTGGCACGTGCGGCCCCCTCTCGTTTCCCATGTTCAGACTCGCAGTTGATCGTTCTTCAAGCATTTGCAAGTTCAGCTTTCCTACCGTCTATCCCTCAAATTGCTCGTGACCTCCACACCTCCGAAAGCGTGATCAAGTAAGAAACTGGACGTGTGCAGAACGTATACTCAGCTAATGGCGGGCCAAGCTATTCCGTCTGCGTTTACTTGGTTGTGATTGCATTCGCTCCCCTGGTCTGGTCGCGAGCGAGCACGTATTATGGTCGACGACCAGTGTACCTTGCCTCCATGCCAATATTTGTTCTTGGCTCTGTTGGCGTTGCGGAATCGCGGACTTTGGCAGAACTGATGATTACTCGTGTCATCCAGGTGTTCAGAATGTCCTTCTCAAGGATTGAAGCATGTGCTCACATAGCAATCTCAGGGTACCGGAGCGAGCAGTGTGCTGTCTATAGGAGCCGGTTCCATCGGTGATATTTACCGCCCTACCGAGCGTGGTCGAGCAATGGGATGGTATCTCGCAGTAATTTATACCCTCGTACGCAAAACTTTCAGCGCTGACCGAAGCCCAGGGTGCTCAGTTCGGTCCACCTTTAGCGCCAGTCGTTGGTGGTCTCATGACAGAGTAAGCTGACTACACTGCTCGTGGCAACTCTTGTTCATTACCACTGTAGATACGTGCAGGGAGCGAGAGGAACTTGGCGTGCTTTCCAGTACTTGTTGGCAGGAATGGGACTAGCAACATTCCTTCTTATCTTTTGTTTCCTCCCAGAAACGGCGCATCAGACTGAAAGTAGCCGAATGAAGTCCGCTCAGAGTTCACGTACAGAAGACCGTGCTCGCCTCCAGCTGAGGCAAATATTAGCCGCAACGAATCCTCTGCAGCCGTTGGCCATGTTGAAGCACCCTAATGTGGCTCTTATTGTGCGCTGGTGACTCCCCTCTAATTGCGCCAATGATGAGCGAGATTGTGTAGACGGTGAACTCGGCCTTTGTGATGCTGACAACCTATTGTGAGCGCATCTGCGTCTTGACAAGGAACTCGCGTCACTCATCACGTGCAAGGTGTCTTGGTTCCCATGCCTTACACACTGGTCAGCTCACAAGGAAAGAGCATGAAACTGAGTGCTCATCACCCTGGTGCAGGGGCCACGATTTCATATCACGAATGCTGCGGTGAATGGGTGCCTGTATCTAGCACAGGGCACAGGAAACGTTGGTGAGCACTTCTTTGACCCGTGTCTATTATCTGAATCAATGGTATATAGTGGGTTCCTACATCACAGGATACATTTCGGATTCTACAGTTCACAAGTGGATTGCCTTGAGGGCGGGTGAACGTGTTTCAGAAGACCGCCTTGAAGCAAGCTACTGGGCTGGCGTGGGTGCCACCCCGCTGACTCTGCTTGCTGCTGGGTTCTTGATGCAGTTTTGGACGACTTATCCAGGACTTGCGTTGTGCTTAGTGGCGCTATTCTTGAATGGGATTGCTGTTCGTGTTCGCATTACGAACATGCGCTTCGGCTGAATCAAGTTTAAAGCTGATCGGTGTGCTTGCGGTTTGCAACACATATCTCGTGGATTCTAATCAAGCACGATCAACTGAAGCGGTCGCAGCGAACAAGTGAGTCATGATACAAGTCCCAGGAAGAAATCGCTGAGGAATTGCGTTAAAGCTGCATCCGTTATCTTGCATCTGCCGGTGCATCTGCAGGTGTGCTGCCACTTATGCAGTCCATCGGAATCGCACCAACAAATGCTATCGCTGCAGTGATCGCATGGGCTGGTTTCATATGCGTGTGGATTGTCAGACGACGTGCTCCGCGGATATAGGTGAACATAGCCTTCTCGGGCCTATTAGACACTAGGATACTTGGTGTTGCACACCTCTGCAGATTCTCACACCCTTGTATAATGTGCTCTCCGATCTTTCTTCATTACTCAATGAGAAGGACCATCTTGCCACGGTTTCTGTTCGCTTCCATTTCCTTGTGAGCACCCGCTACCTTCTCCCAAGGATATGTCTGTGATCAGTCTCAGCATGGTCGTTAGATATTGGACAGGTGGAAGACAGACTTCATATATATGCGCATTCATGGGGCCATCTTCGTGCTGGTCCCCTTTCAGAAAAGGGAGCAATTCCGCCTCGAAACGTCTTGCTAAGTTCCCTTGGTACTCAGGAGAACGAGATCGTAGTGTGGTACCTTGAATGCGAATACGTTTGTACAAGACCGGACCCAGGTCTACTTGAGGAACAGTGCTACCTTCGGAAGACTCAGTAGTTTCACCAGCGGACTTACCCTGAACTTGACTCACCACTAAGCATAGCAAGCAGTACTAGTCGACCATCCCTTTTCAGTACCTTTATGTTCCTTGCAAAGTAGTCCTTGCCAACGAAGTCGATGATCAGATCCACGCCTTCCCCATTCGTCTCTTTGTCAATCACTTCGGCAAAGTCTTGCTTCTTATAGTTAATGCCGCAAGTTGGGGCTTCCTTCATAGACAGGAGGAACTTGATATTGTTGTCGTCTCCAGCTGTTGTGAAAACTTCTTTTGCCCCCAGGAAACGAGCGATCTGATTGGCAGCGATACCAACACCGGATGCGCCAGCATGGATAAGTACCGATTCTCCCTTTGTGAGGCCGCCGACAAGAACAAGTGCCTGGAATGCTGGCAAGGAATAAGAAGGGACGACATTTGACAAGAACAGCACTCGCCGGTAAACCATGCCTCTGGCACACCCGCTGCTTCAACGAAGCTCAGGCTTGACGGCTTATGCATGAGTGTGTTGCACGCAACGGTAACATACTCGGCGTAGGCACCCTAGATGGAGCCTTCATTCGACCGGATGATAAAGAACTTGCAGGGGTATGACGCACTCCGTATAGCAGACCGAATATCTCATCGCCAACTTTGTAGGCAGTTACCTGGCCGCCAAGTTCTTCAACAATGCCAGCGAATTCAACGCCAAGGATGTCCTTGCTAGCTTGGGGTGGCAAAGGATAACCGCCTCCTCGTTGGATGACGTCCTATCATGGAATACAGTTACAGCTCGTCAGGTTGCGAAAAGGTTGTGCATGCTCACCATGCGATTGATGCCTGCAGCCTTGACCTAGAAAGAGATCAATGTGAAACCTGGTCGGTCTGCTAGCAATACGTGCTTTCACCAACACTTCTCCTTCCTTGGGTATAGGCTTGTCGCATTCACCGATGTACAGATCATCGGCAGTTCCTGCACCATTTTTAATAAGAATAGCGCGCATTTTGGAAGCCATTTGTGATTGTTTGAATACAGAGATGTTTGGTGAGCAAGCTGGAGAGACGATGATGCTAGTTGACAGTGATTTATAAACTTGAGGTAGTCGGAATAGAACGCCGAGTGGTTTGATGGCTTGATAATGATGACCGGCGCTTATTATTTCATATATCAGATGTGATGGAAGACAGTCAAGCCTGGTATAGATTTGAATTTCACTGTTCCCGCGATTAACCCGTGCTTAGTAGTACAACAGAGAAGAGGGCAACGACAGGCGCATATATGTACACAGCCTCTCTGTTCCATGCGTCTTCGGTGCTTCACCTTGCACGTCCCTTCTCTCTTCCTCTCCTGCTTCTCTCTCGCTGCCGTTGAGCTTGGCAAACACCTCAGTATCTGCTTTGTCGAATAAAATCACCTCTCGCCATCATGGACCGTCTAGAACAGCTCGGCAGTCAAATCTCCCAGTTGACCATGTACGACGTCAAGTCATTCTACAACCAGGTGCGGCACAAACGCGCCAACAGACGCTGACGGTCGAGTTCACATCTTGTGATAGGCGAGGAACTATGTACTTAATGTCAGCGAAATGGAGGGGAAAGTGCGAGAAGCCACTAATGACGACCCATGGTGAGCTGTCTTGTGAAGGGTCAGCAGTGGTTCTGTGCTCATCCTCTCAAGGGGGGCAAGTTCAACGCTCATGCAAGAGATCGCTCAAGGGTAAGTTGCCAGCTAGCAACCTTCATGCAATCTTCTGATCTCAGGACAGGACGTTCAACTTGTATGTGCAGTTCATGATTTGATCAAGAAAATCCCTTTGAGTCCTTCAATAGCCAGCAATTCAACGAGATCATGCCCGCAATCTACAATCGCTTCATGGAGAAAGAGGCTCGCCAATGGAGGCAGATCTACAAGGTGTGTCCTGACTAGAGCATGAGAAGATTACTCCGCTCATGTCTAGTCATAGGCACTCCAACTTCTCGAATACATAGTTAAGCATGGGAGTGAGCGCGTCGTGGACGATGCTCGTGCTCACCTTGCCACGATCAAAATGCTACGAAACTTCCACTACATAGACGACAAAGGCAAGGATCAAGGTGTTAACAGTATGAGGCTTAATTTACGTCCCCATTATTCTTCTGACGACTATCCAGTCCGTAATCGATCCCGCGAGCTGGCCGAGTTACTGCAAGATGTTGAGAAGATTCGCACCGAACGCCGGAAGGCAAAGACGAACAGAAACAAGTACGTTGGTACCGGTAATGAAGGATCGAGCTTCGGGAGCAGTGGACGTTATGGCGGCTTCGGGAGTGATAGTGTCAGCCCTGGATACACCGGCTATGGTAATGAAAGCGGTGGTTACAGCGGATCGACGTATGATCGAGGTCAGCTTGCCACACCCAATAGTGTCCGATATTCATTGATCTTCCTAAGATTACGGCGGCTCCTCGTCCGAGTTCAGAGATCAGACGGCCCGCCGTGGATTCGATGAATACGACGCGGGTGATGACGAGGAAGCTGCTCATCCGCGTTCCTCCATCTCCGCTACAAGGCAATCCACAAGTGATCCTATTGCGCCGCCTCCCCCTCCGGCAGCTGCCAAGCCGAAAGAGGTTAATTTACTGGATATGCTTGAAGATGATACGACGGTATCGGTTGGACGCGCGCCTGCTGCCGTTCCCAGCGCGCCCGCTGGAGATTGTAAGCAATGATTGCTCTACATGTACTTAAATTAACTTTTAGACAGTCGACGATTTCGATGACTTCCAGGCAGCCCCCATGAGTCCTCATGTTGGTGTTTCCTCGGTTCCTGCAGCTCCCGCTAAGACCGGTGGTGCTGGTTTATTTGATCTGCTCGACAGCACGCCCGCTCCCGCCCGCACTGCTTTTAGCCCGCCAATGACCACATCTGCTCCAAGTATGATGGCGACACAACCTCAGCGCCCAATGATGCCGGCGGCGCCTATGCAGTCTTTTACATCGAACAACTCGGGAATGCTCCCCTCGGCCCTGACCGGCCCTGCAAAGGTTGGCCCGTCTGCGGCTACGACTACGACTGCTTCTAAGCCCGCTGGGGCCTTCGATGATCTCTGGAGCATGTCGCTCGGATCGTCTGCCCCGAAGCCAACCAGCACCGCTGTCAACAACGGCAACAAGTCGATGCTTGATCTTCAGCGTGAAAAGGCACAAGCGAACCTGTGGGGTCAGGCCGCAGGCGGCACTGGCACTACGACGAAGCCGGCGGGATCCGGTGGATTCGATGACCTGTTGCTGTAGACCTCCCAATCAGTCTTTTGGTTTTTTTCTCCCATGACGAGATAACCCATCCCAATGAGATAAGTATTGTGTTGTTGTGTGAATGATGAACGGTGTTTTGTTCTCGAACCCTTTGCCTTGCTGGCCTAAGTGACAAATGGCCGCATGCTTCAGGCACCTTGTCGGCACGAATGGCCGACTTGGCCGGCAGATATACACTGTGCAATATGAAACGAATTCGGCTTTTGAGGTGAATTGATGGGTACTAAATTGGCTGTGTAATGCTAATATCATTCATGAAACAAATTCGACCATAATCTGGTAATGATAGGAGAGAAAATAAAGTGAATTCAGGGGGTGGCAAGGCCGTGCAAAGGACTGCCCCCAAGTGTGTCGAGCGGACTTTGAAACACACCTGTTGCTCACGAGGCCCTCTTAACCGCCCCTTGGTCCCCTCCTCCTCCTCCTCATCTCTCTCTTCGACGTCCACCTCGTCGCCTCTTCTCTGTTCTTGTCCACATACCAGCCTGCTCTTGTCATTAGACCGGCCGGTCCGCTTGGTAGTCTATTCGACACTATCGGCTGCGCCCTACGATCGCTCCCAGATCACCCACCAGGTCTCCGACTCGACGTCGGCAGGTTCCTTGCCTCTATCAACAGCATACTTCTGTCCACGCAGGACGAAAAAAAAATATCAACAACACATCGAGTGTACCTTTGACAAGGTCTCGTGAATCACAATCGATTTGACCTTGATTTCACCACCGTCAATCGCTCACTCAAATTCCGCAATGTCGTTCGCCGCTGCTTCCGCTAATGGCATCCCCGCTGCACCCCCAACACCCACTGGGCTGGCCTCATTGCCTCCCAAGCCTCCTATGTCCCTGAACAACCCGCGTGCGTCCTTAGGTCCAAACGAGCGACTTCGCCAGCCTCTGTCGCCGCGTGTTGCGGTCTCTTCGCCAAGCGCGCGCCCCACCAGCGAGCTCCTCGCTAACGTGACCATTGCCCAGCCGACCCCTGAAGGTGAGTGTACCTTACCGGTATCTGAATTCGATTCCTGATCCTTGCTCAGCGGAGGCGCTTGACCAGTGGTTCGAAAATCTTCAGAACTATGAAGTCACCCTCGAGGAGATGGCCGCCGCGTCACTGGACCAGAACTTCAAGGAGGAGCTCACCGCCATCGAAGAGTGTAAGTCACTCGGCATCCCAGTCTAGTTGACATGATTGAATGGTACTTTAGGGTTCCGCGTCCTCTCGGAGGCTGAACGCACCGCTGCCTTGTACAGCTTGCTCCAGTCTGCCACTCAAGTCCAGATTCGGTTCTTCATCCAGGTCCTTCAGCAGATGTCTAGGGCTGATCCGATGACCGCCGTGTTAAGCCCTAGTATGGGCGGATCGATGCAAAACCAAATGGAACAAAAGCTCAACCAGCTTGGCCTCAAGTCTCCGGGCCTCAAGGCGCCCTCTTCCCCCGCCGTGAGGAATTTCAGCGCAGGCTCAGCGAACCGTGCCTCGTTCGGTGGAGATATTTCGTCCTTCCTCTCTCCCGATTCTGCCGCATTGAGTGATGCCGCTGGAACGCTTGCGCAAAAGCGCGCTCAGCTGAAAGCGACTCAAGCCGCTCATCGCATTTCTGCGCCCGGTCTGATCAACTCGAATAACAATGTCTGGACCGGTTCTTCCCTCAGCCAGGTTATGGAACGTCAGGCATCGCCGTCGCCAGAGCCTCCCGTTTCCCCCGGTTTGGCCCCTGCCACGGCTACCATTAGGCCGAAGAGCACCGACTTTGCTGGTGTCGCCAACACCCTGCGTTCACCTCGCCCGAACTTGACGGAAGACCCACCGAACGATGGTCTCTCCCCTATGATCGGAGGTCACTGGTCTAGCATGGTGAACACCCCTCTGGTGCCCATGTTTTCCGCAGACAATCAGCAAAACAATACCAATGGCCTCGACGCTGTCAACGCCAAGCTCAACCAATGGGGTGGTGCGGGGAACGACGCTAGCGCCCGCGTCCCTCTTATGGATGACGCGAAGAAGTTTAGGCGTAAGAGCCCTGCGATCGACGAAGCGATGAGTGGACTCCGTCCTGCAAACGGGAACGCTGCTCTTCTCGCTCAGCAGCTTGCTGCGAACAGAAGCGTTGGTGCCGATGGCGTGAACAACTTCAATGGACTGGGCGGGCTGAGCCCGCACATGAACGGACTTGGTATGGGAGGATTCGGTGGTCTTGCCGGTCTGCAAGCGATGGGGGCCGGTGGGCTGAGCCCGCTGACGGCCAACATGACTGGCATGAACTTGAATGGTCTCGCCGGTATGAACCAGATGGATCTGCTCAGCTTGAATCTCAGCCCTATTGGTCTGGGTGCTGGCTTGAACCTCAACGCTGCCGCCCAGGCGCAACTGCTTGCTCAACTTGCGACCGGTGGATACCCCAACTCGGCTTCTTCCATCAAATTTGCCGGTCTGCAGACTCCCCTCACTGCCGGTCGTCCCCGCAGTGCAGGAAGGCGCAGTCCATCAGGCAAGGTGGGCTTTAATGGTCCGGCTTCCGCCAGGACCGACGACGACATCGACCCCAATGTGCTGCAAGACGTACCCGGCTGGCTGCGCTCCCTTCGCTTGCACAAGTACACTACTAACTTTGAAGGTATGGATTGGAAGGATATGGTTATGATGGATGAAGCAGCTCTTGAGAAGAAGGGAGTGGCAGCGTTGGGTGCAAGGAGGAAGATGTTGAAGACTTTCGAGGCCGTTCGCATCAAAATGGGTATTGAAGGACCCCCACCTATGAGTGCGGTTAGCACAAACGCCACCTCCATCTCTGGGGGAGAGGAGCCGACCTCCGCAATCGAGTGACCGGCCCTCGACCGTTGCTTTCTCAGAGATTCACGAATTGATTAATCTTCTCTCCGAGCTTGACTATCATTTTCCCTCGATTCTTCTTGTCTTCTATGCGTATTCCTTCAACTCTCGTTGCCTATTGTTTCCCCTCTTCCACCACCTGTGCTCGGGCTCTCTGGCCAGAGTCCACGTAGGTGAATCCCCTCCCCACCCAATTTCATTTGTGTCTATGTTGATAACGCCGCGGTATCTTCCTTGTCTTGATAACTTCGTAATTGTGCTGGTTTGTAGCTTCCGTAGCTCGACGCGCAATATGTTACACCTCTTTGCATCGCCTATATTGCGTTCACCTGAATCTTTTGACAGTGTCCCCACTTCCTCCAAATGTTCTCGATGTTATTCAGGAAAAGTGTGCCCATTTCTAGAAAGTTTTCAGCTATGGTAACCGCTCCACCGTCGTCGTCGGCCTTATCCGCCGTCGCCGGCTTTCCCCACATATTTCTGTTGCGCCCTCACAAAGACAGCACAGCAATTCGAGGGCAGACGACCAGTCCAACGACCACCTTTTCTCCTCCACTTCTCATACAATCTCGTTCATTTTACTCTCTTATGGCTTCCTCTCGCTCAAGTTCCCGTTATCGCTCTCGTTCGAGGGGACCGTCCCCCATTCGTACCAGGCATTCGTACCTGGGCGAATCCGAAGACACAGTTGACCCTGATACAGCTGCTCAGGCGAACCATGCCTTCAGCGCTGGACGAGTCGCTGTTATCACCGGCGCCGGGTCACCCAACGGTATCGGCTTCGCCGCTGCCAAAGAGCTGGCTAGGTGTGTCCTTATCGAGCATTCCGTTGATGATGCTGAGGATCTCCATATCGGGACAGTTATGGCATGAAGCTTGTTCTTGCCGACATTAACAAGGAAGAGCTGGAGGAGGCCACTAAGCAGATCGAAGAGAAGGTCGGGACGGGCAACGTCATCGGGGTACCCACCGATGTGAGCAAGATTGAAGACTGCAAGGCGTTGTTTGACAAGGTGTACGATGCCTTCGGCGAGGTGACCATCTATTCCCATTCCCTTATCGGGCCTCCAGCTGACAATATAGACAGGTTTCTGTTCTCATGAATAATGCGGGTATCGGTCCTTATGGAGGTGCTTATACCAACCTCGACAATTGGCACAAAGTGCTTGACACGAACCTGTATGGTGTTGTCAACATGGTTCAGGTGTGTCCACCAGCCTTATCTCTTAGATCCGATGCTCAACTTGCTTTAGACTTTCACCGCCGTCATGATGGCACAGGAGAACCCTGCTGTCATCATCAACACTGGTACGTGTGATGTCGTGTTATGGCCTTGAGCTGTATGCTAAACCTTAACCCAGGATCTAAGCAAGGAATAACGAACCCACCTGGCAACGCAGCTTATAATGTCTCCAAAGCTGGAGTGAAGGTTCTCACCGAGAACCTGGCGTGGGAATTCCGCCAACAGAACGCGAAAGTCAGCGCGCATCTCTTCGTGTGCGTACCGCGGCACCAGGTGCTGTTATCAGAGTATCTGATCTGTAAGATAGCCCTGGCTGGGTGCACACTGGGTTGACCGGGGCTCGCGTCAAGGAGAAGCCCGAGGGTGCTTGGACGGCTACACAGACGGCCCAATACATGTTGGAACGGGTCAAGGAGGGAAAGTTCTACATCATCTGCCCCGACAATGAGACAACGACCGAAATGGACAAGCTACGCATAATGTGGGGTGCCGAGGATGTTGCTTTGGGCCGTCCCGCTCTCAGTCGGTATGTGTTCTCCTCCCTCGGTGCACTCTGAAGCAGGGGATTGATCTATTTTCTTCTCAGCTGGCATCCAGAGTACAAAGCGCTTTTTGAAGAGTACATGCGCGACAACCTGTCAGCCTCGGCGTCACTTGCGTCTTGAGAAGACCTCACAATATTTGCTCCCATCTGTACCAGATAAACTGTTGAAGTGTATAGCAAAGTTAGAAGGAAAATCAACGAAGAGGTTAGCGCTGGCAGTATTGACTTCACTCACAAGCACCAGATTCGAACCACGATTGAAACTGTATGAAACCTCGGAGAATCGGGCCGACTGTGAAAATGTACCGACCTTATCACCAACGGGCTTGTAGCAGCGATCATCAACCTGTCACACAAACCATTGGTCAACTGCTCCTTCATGAGAGTACCCTGTGTAGAACGTGTTACTAAGCGTGCCCGAAAGTTATCAGCTTCGCGAGACCGGGCACTAGCAGTCAGCTGCCGACCAAGAGGAAGTCGATCACGCCCAACAACATTCCAGCTCGCGCCCGTCCGGAAAGATGATAGTTGCACGAGTATCGGACCGTTGTGCAGGGCGGCGCTGACCACGAGTCCCAAGATTAGATTGTTCGGTACGGAGTTGTTATTCTGCCAGTCCATCTCACGCATTAACAACAGTCAACGTGATCAACTGGGGTGAATAGTGCGGGGAAGTCAACTATATGAAACGTAGGGGCCAAGAACTGAATACAGTCTGCAGATGTTGCTGTTGGTCCTTACCCTTCTAGGTTGGAAATTGGCCTCCACTGTGAGGAACGTGGGAATCTCTCAGATCACTGTGCAAAGCATGATCAACCTCATGGACCAAGGCCCATGACGAGCGCCCTTCCAGCTGATAGATCCGACCAGAATGTAAACCTTTCAAGGACAAAGGTCTTCGCCCGAATCAGGTCCCCGGCGATTTGGATTAGCCTTTCCACGTGATGTTGTCCTGATTTCGAAGTGCCATTGAATTGGAATCAATTCTTCTCTTACTCCTTTCGACTTCTTTGCTTCTCGGGGTCAACACATCAGCCAAAGTACATAGGCCATCGTGTCACCTGGATCAGTCCATGAATCGCTCCGTCTACAGGAGAATGCGGGGTTTGCGGGGAAGATCCCCGTTTGATGAGCCGATTTGGGCTGGTCCAGCCGGCGTCTAGAATACATTCCAGCGTTATAAAGGTTTGCTTCGTGGATGTTCCTTCTCGGTGGGAGTTTTCTCTGTTTATCTACTGGAAACGACACCAACGACAACCTACGCGACATATCATGTCGAGGGCTGCGACTACACCACCGGAGACCTCTGCATGGGCCAACAGGAAATGTCTCATCTTGTGTTCCATCGTGGCAGTTGCCAACATGCAGTACGGATTCGATAGCGCCGCAATTGGCTCCTTGCAGGCCATGCCAGGATTTTTGGCAGTCTTCGGATATCCCGATCCTTCATTGCCCACAGGATACGGCATAGATGTAAGCGATGTTACCACCATAACCTTCAATACGCTGATAAGTGCGAGGACAGAGTACCGTCCAACAACTCATCGGATCTCTAATGACAGCAGGTGCCTTCCTCTCATCACTGGTGGCTGGGGCATTCAGCGACTTTCTTGGACGCAAGTACGCATTATGGGCGGCCTGCATTCTGAACTTTATCGCCTGCGCCGTCCAGATCGCCTCGTCAAACGTCGGTGTTCTTTACTTTGGTCGTCTCCTTCTCGGCTTCGCTAATGGGTTTTTCGTCACTTTCTCCAACGTTTACTGCGCTGAGGCATCCCCCGCCCATATGCGTGGGGTCATGGTTGCCCTCTTCGCATACTGGGTCAACATCGGCGCAATCTTCGGATCTGTCGTTGACAACTACACAAGCACACGCATGGACAAGCTCAGTTACCAGATTCCGATTGCCTGCCTGTTCATCGTCCCGGTCCTTCTTGGGTTGGGCCTCTTCGTGGTTCCTGAGTCGCCACGCTGGCTTCTTGTTCGTGGTCGAGAGGCTGAGGCTCGCAAGTCGCTGGACATTCTGCGTGGCGGTTCCACCGAGCAACAATGGACTGAATATGAATGGGACGAGATGGTCCGGGGAGTAGCAGCGGAGAAAGAGATTGCGCAGGGGGTGGCATGGCAGGATATGTTCAGAGGTTCGAATTCCTAACTTCTTCCCTCACACAAAACTGAAACTTGGTCAAGGTGCCGACTTGCGCCGCACTCTTCTCTGTTATGGCATGATTGGTTGCCAAACAGCTTCTGGATCGTGGTTCATCATCGCGTATTCGACATATTTCTTCCAGATTGCAGATATCACGAAGGCTTTCCAATTCTCTATCATGAATACGTGCATTGGATTCCTTGGCGTCAATTGCGGCATGTACGCGATTCGGCACATCTTCGGTCGCCGGTCTATCCTGATACTTGGAGCGTTCCTTGTTGGGGTATCCCATCTGGCGTATGCTATTGCAGACACGGTCCATCCCAATACAGAGGAAACCGGTCAAATCATCGTTGCTTTCATGGCTCTCTTCCAGTTCTCCTATAATGGCGGTGTTGGCGCTGCCAGCTATCCCGTCGCAACCGAACTTGTCAGCTCTCGCTTACGTGCCTGGACTGTTGGCAGTGCGACCGCCTTGGGCTACATCCTAGCGTGGACCACCAGCTTCTGCACACCTTACTTTATCAATCCTCAAGATCTGAACTGGGTGCGTTTCTTGTCAATTTCCACAGCACATCTCTAAGTCCTTCAAGGGTGCGAAATACGGATATATCTGGGCCGCTTCGAATGCGGTTTGCATCGTGTTCTTTTACGTATACATGCCGGAAATGAAGGGCCGTTCTTTGGAAGAACTCGACGAGATCTTCGAAGCGAGAGTTCCAGCCCGGAAATTCCCCGAATATGTCTGCCACATTTCCCAAGAAGCTGCACATGACGTCGCGACGCACCATATACCACATATTAACGACAAGCCATCTATCGAGTATGTGGAAAACACGGTCGAAGAGAAGTACACTGAGTCTGTATAAAGGACATAACGAATTGTAACCTAGCCATTTTTCTTTGAATTCATATATACGACACTGTCATGTACTCATGGTCAGTATTATGCGCATGATACACAACATTCTGCGGTTGGAGCAAAATTGAGACGTCATGATCTCGATTTTGTATGAAGCGACGTTAGACTTGCCGATGCATTAGTTAAATTGAACCCAAACATGCAGTCTAATGATCGCACATGGAGAGAAAAAGAACCCACGAAGTCGTCTATATTTGAACAGTACTTGTACACAAAAAGGACCGGGATTGTGCCATGCCTCCAGTTTATTCCATCTCGTAATGTTCTGGCCACCAAACCCAATCCGGGCGCAGGCTGTCAAAGTCTTCCCATAGGCTGAAAACAGCCTGCCCGTCGTGGTCTCTAATGTGCTCCGGAGACGGAGGTGGCGGATCGTGATGTCCTGAGCCGTCATGACCGCGAGGTCCATCGCCGCGGGGACGACTACCATACGGCCTCCTTCCTGGGCCCCCAGGACCACGACCAGGCCCTCGGCGGTTCTTCCAGTCGAATGCCGCCCTATTCAGACATCTGGGCCAGTCTGCTCCAGGAGTGCTCCATACGATGGGCCATACAGCGAGTGAGCAAAACTCGCCTGCCGCATCCGAGCAGGCACCGATCGGGCAGCTTACGAAGGTTGGCCAGACGAGATCCTCAAACAAGGTTGAAACGAGAACACTTGCGTCAGAAGTGGTTGAGTTGGTGGACCAAGGTGAGGGGCTCGGACTGGGTGGTGCTATTGGTAGGAGATCGAAGAGGTCGAACAATGTTGTGCAGATTCTGTCAAGAACGAAAAGGACACTCTTGTAGATCTTCTGTTCCTCCTTCGTCAAGTGGAGCCGCTCGATGTGCCATGTGAGGCCGTTGATGCACTTGTTGAGACCCCGGTCGGGAAGGTGTGGCTCGTAATATGGAACTAAGGAGATGTGGACAAGAGACGCAGCAGTGGCTATCTCAGTTTCATTTGGAGCAGTGCCTGAGAGAATGTTTTGGATTTCGAGAAGTCGCGGCTGGTAACGTGTCGTCACAGTGTCGACCAGCATTTGCCAATTGACACTGCGCTTGCCGAACAAGGGGCGATTGGTGACTTCGAGCACTTCATCTCGAATCGTTTGTCGAGTTTCGTTCGACATCGTAATCATTCGCCGCTCCTTGAGCGAGCCCTTCGGATCCAACTTCACATCTCGACCATGAGCAGAGACGAAGCCGCTCCAATCGAGCTCGACTCTTGAATCACTGACAAAGTTGTGCCAAGCAGCAGAGCGAGCCCATTCGTAGAACGGCTCGGCAGAGTCCTGATGTGTGCGTGTGACGTTGACGTTAGCTCCGAGCTCCCATGCAGACCAGTCGCAGACGATGAGCTCGAAGCCTGCGTTCATGCGGACAAACCCGTCCAGATCGACGTCGAATTCTTTCGTCCAGTTGCAGAGTTTCGCTGCACGGATGTACTCGTCCCATACACCTCTCCAATCCGTCGACGGCGTCCCCGCTAAGCCGTACCCAATCAGATCGACAAAATCGAACGTTCCCGTGTTGGCGATCATGGCGCTCATGCCATCGAAATATCCCACTTTGATATCCCTCTTAGCACTATAGGTCCTCATCCACGTCTCCCCAGTCTGGTTTCTCCTAGGAAAGGCCATCCTGTTGCCAAAGATCCCAAAGCTCATCTCCGCATCGAAAGCGAGCCATTCGGGCGTGTCGGGTGGACTGGCAGATGGTCGAGCGTGGTACATCGATGTCCCTGCACGTATGAGGCCGGGGACGAATGATGCGCCATTCGGATTGAGCGTGTTGCCCCATTGCCGGAGGGCGGAAGAGACAGAGTTGAAGACGTGCGCTCGGTAGTCGAGGAGTTGGCTGACCGTCGCAGTGACTAGGACGAGCGCCTGAAGTAACCAGAGCAGCTTCATCGCCGTCTAGGTGTTCCTTTGATGGCCAGCAAGTGGCTGAGGACCGCCAGGCTGTGGATGGTATGTGGGCATCGCCGTCAGTGCAAGGACTGAATGGCGACGAGCCAGGCGTTATCATTGACGCCAACAGGGCGCTGCGCAGTTGCTGTACACTCGCGACATCAGGGGCTGCTTTGATGGTCGTGCGACTTAAACAATCGTCGCCAACCGATTGAATGCCAATGCACAAATAGTATAGATGACTGTAGTAAGACAACTATGAATGCGTGCACCGTGAACCGAGGCGCTGTAGCAGAAATTGAGAAAATAAAAATCGAGTGCCAACTGGCCAACCAGCGTCGATATGATATCAACTCACAACCCATGGATGCGGGAGACGATCAACAACCCAGGCAAGAGAGCAACGGGGAGAAGAGGTGCGGGCATCCTGCGACTTCTTCCCGTCGGATAGGACCACTTCCTGCACCTCACTCACGCGCACCAGTAGCAGCGGTGGGTAGAGCCATGCCAGGCTGCCTCTCCTCCAACGCGTCGAACATGACCACATCCTCCTTCCGCTCCTTATCCCACTTCTCGACGTCCCAATAGGTGTACACTGCCTTCTCGCCTGCACCGTTCAGCCGCTTGTTTGTCTCGGACGTCTCCGTTCCAGGCCCAGTTTGCGAGGGGTCGTTATACTCGGGCTCTTTGGTGACCCACATCCCTAAATCTTTGTGGAAGCGCCAGTGACGGTTGTACCTGCACATGATTGTCAGCAAGGGTCATAGGGTGCGGTAAGGGACTTGCAGTTCCTGAGCGGCGACTTCCTGCAGGATGTCACGCGGGCTAGAGTAGAACATGAAGAACAACGTCTCGTCGCTGAATGCAGCCGCCTTTTGCGGCCCAGGCATCGGCGCCTGAACGTTATAGCATGAGGGAAGAGTGAAATCCGGTTCCACCGTTTGAGGTGGTGTGCCAGGGGCGGAATAGGGAGAGTAGAACGTAGGGTAAAGGTCGTCTTTCGATCCGACGGCAAGGTTGAGGGAAGTGGTCAAGTCTACGCCACCGACGGAGAGGAGGGCGATGTCGGGCTGCGTGGCGGAGGAGCGGATCATACGGAGGAGGGCGAGGAGCCCCCAGCGGTCGGTAGGGGAGGTGAAGAGTTGTTCGGCGGGATGGTTGCGGATTCCAGCTGGGGCGGCCTGCTGCGGGCCTAAAGCCTGGGGGGCAGTCTGCGAGGGATGATTGTGCGGCATGTGTGGGGGAGGTAGGTTAGGCGGAGGAGCGGAGGGATGATGTCCGGGATGCTGATGCTGACCGAGGCGGGCGTCACCGAGAGATTGTTGCTGAAGCTGGGGGGGAAATTGGGACGGGTGAGGGCCTTGAGGGGTTTGGCCACGAGGCTGGCCGTAGCCAGGCGGCGGCTGCATGCCGTTGGAGAGGTTGGAAGGGAATGTAGGTGCGGAAGAGGGGTTGCTGGATGCCTGAGGTTGGCCCGACTGCTGGGACCATGCTGCAGGCTGGCCAGGTTGGGAGTTCTGGTTTTGGCCGTATGGCTGCTGTGGGGGCTGCGGGGTGTTCTGCGCGCTGGCGAGTTTGATTGCGTACTGCTGCAAGAATGTCAATATGCGAAGTGAGGTAAAGGAAACGAGGAAAACAGACCCGCTTCTCTGCTTCTGTCATTCCCACACTACGCGCACCACCCATGATGCCGCCGAGAAAGGATTGCCTATCATTCAACCCTTGCCCGTTGGTCCCATTCATGCCATTCCCCTGCTCGCCTCCCCCTCCAAGGGCGGGGAAGTCCTCTGGCCCGAAATCCCTCGAAGACTGATTCATACCCACCGGGTTTCCACCCGAAGGAGCAGATGGGGCGGTGGAAGCGTTTCCTGCCTGAGAAGCGTAGGATTGGAGGAAAGCAGCATTAGGCGCTTGGTTGGAGTTTGGCGCGCTCGATCCAAGGGCGGGGAAATCGTTCGGGTCAAGTGCGTCTGAAGAGTTGGTAGGAGCAGGGGTGGCAGAGAGGTTAGGGGGGCCAGAGAGGTGCGGGGGGTTGGAGTGCTGGGAGAGAGCAGGAGGCGTGTTCTGGGATTGTTGCGGTTGCTGCTGGGTGGTGAGGACTGTGGTGGCCGGCGGCACGACCTGAGAGGGGAGGGGAAACCCACCGCGGGATGGGATGAATGATTGAAT
Source organism: Dacryopinax primogenitus (assembly GCF_000292625.1). Classification (NCBI taxonomy): domain Eukaryota; kingdom Fungi; phylum Basidiomycota; class Dacrymycetes; order Dacrymycetales; family Dacrymycetaceae; genus Dacryopinax; species Dacryopinax primogenitus. Next base: position 24,688 of record NW_024467203.1, read on the forward strand.
GGGCTGGGTGGGGTGCATGCCCGTCCCACGGCTGGCTATTGTTGGTCCTGGACCTGGAGTCGTCTGCCCACCAGGAGGAAAGGGCATGACTCCACGAGATGGAGGACCGTATTGCGGATATCCAGTGGTACGGAATGGTCCTGATAGTCCTGGTACTCCGGAGACGGGCCCCAGGCTCGGTGGACGTGCTTGCTGCGGTGCTGGTGGTAGAGGTGATGAGGATGAGAGGTCGCGTGAGGAAAAAGGACGTACGTTGCCTATTCATTTGCTGCTGGACTGGACGTTCTGGTAGTGGTGATACTGATGGAGGAAGTTGTGGAGCAGCTGGGATCCGCTGCATCTACTGGTTACGAGTGATTTTTAGACGATGAGGAGGGTGACGTTGACGATGAGGAAGGAGAAATGGACGATGAGGAGGAAGGGATGGACGATGAGGAGCAGTAACGGCTGTTTTCTCACGTTGGTTACGGACCCTTTCATTCGGATGTAGATTGACTCTGTCTCCGTACGCCGTCTTAAAATCAGCACAATGGATTAATGAGGTATTATCATCTGTCCCTTGACTTGCAGTATTCATACATTTCCACAACAATACAATATACATTTAATCTCTAAATACAAATAAACATTCACTAATATTACGTTGTGAATAATAATTAATCATGTTCCGGTGCTCACGTGTTGAATATACCGAGTGACACGGATGTTAGACGCATGCTCTTCTTTGCTTCTCTCTCTCATCTGCTTCTCTCACACATGCTCTTATTGTAGTCTCTATTCCATGGGAACAAGAGATATTACACGCTGTCAAGAATGACTGCAAACAGTGGAATAAATGAATAATATTCCACTGTATGGTGCCATGATACACTGCTTATCGTGGGCTCATATTTCTTCTGCCAGCGTGTATACGTGACTCTTCTATCTATTCCATCTCGACGTCGTGTGCCTTGACCTGTCGTTCTCTCTGTTCTCACAAGGTTGAGCCGTCCTCCTGATGGTTAATTCATACATATACTTGCCACCTGCCAGCCATCTCTCAACATCTGCGCTCGCCTCTTTCTGGTCGACCACCATGTTCCTTCTCCTCTTTCTCGTCCCGGCGGCACTGGCGCTCTGGCCAAACCCGCATAGCGTATCCTACGGTACATCTGCTCTCATTCTATCTCCAACGTTTTGGATACACTGGGCATCTACAACCCCCGCTCCGGGGGACGTGACTGCCGCCATATCGCGCACCATGGCCGAGCTGTACACCGACAACCTCCAGCGACTCGTTGTCGGGCGAGCGAATGCCGACCTCCCGGCGCTTGCCTACGCCAACTCACTCCCCATGATCCATCTCGAGATCATAGGGAACAGCCCTATCAAGAGCATCATGGCTGAGGCGACCTGCATTCTAGGCGAGAGGGACGAGTCGTACACGCTCACCATTCCCGCTGATGGCACCCCCGGCATGCTCCAAGCGAATACGACACTCGGCTTATTCAGAGGTCTGACGACGTTCAGTCAGCTCTGGTATTCCTCTGGAGGCGTAGCAGCGATATTCCCGTACAACTCGTTCTTCCCTGGATCATCGATGATCTACACCGTTCAAGCACCAGTGATGATCACGGATACTCCTGCCTACGTGCGTCCCTTCGAAACTTCTCAATCTCTCTAACGTCTTCCAGCCGTATCGGGGTCTCCTCCTCGACACTGCGCGCAACTTGTAAGCCCCTCCCACTCGCACGCTACCCACCTAACACCCCTCAGCTTCCCAGTCGCAGACCTCTACCGCACCCTCGACGCCGCCTCCTACGTCAAGATCAACACCTTCCACTGGCACATCACTGACTCGCAGTCTTTCCCACTCACTGTAGCCGCCTTCCCCGAGCTCTCGCAATACGGTGCCTACTCGGCTGTGCAGACCTACTCCCTCCAAGATGTGCAGGATATCATCAACTACGCCGGGGCGAGAGGGATCGACGTCATGCTGGTGCGCATATTTCTCTTCTGAATAACATATCACTCAATCGTAGTGCAGGAAATCGACACCCCCGGGCACACCGCCTCCATCTGGGAGTCCCACCCAGAGTACGTGGCCTGCTACAACGAAGCGCCCTGGACGACATACGCGAATGAGCCTCCCGCCGGCCAACTCCGGTTCGCCGTCCCAGAAGTGCTCAACTTCACTCAGCAAATGTTCGCCTCCGTCCTCTCCACTCTTCCTAGCACGCTCTTCTCCACAGGAGGTGACGAACTTAACACAGCGTGCTACGTGAACGACACCATCTTCCAGGACGCGCTGACTGCCAGTGGGCAGAACTTTAGCCAGGCGCTGAATACGTTTGTCTTGGGGACGCATGACACTGTTCGGGCGGCGGGGAAGACACCCGCAGTGTGGGAGGAGATGCTGCTCGTACAGAACGTCTCCCTCGGTCTGGATACGCTTGTCATGTCAGTATTTCCATTTTCCACTTGGCAAGTCGTTAATCTCCCTCGCAGCGTGTGGATCTCCTCCGAGGACGCTCTTGCAATCGCCGAGAAGGGGTACAAGATGATCCACGGTCCGTCCGACTATTTCTACCTCGACTGCGGTGGGGGTGCCTGGCTCGGGAACGACACGAACGGGAATTCCTGGTGCGACCCATTCAAGACCTGGCAGAAGGTAAGTCATTCCACTGCTGTAACACACACCTCGCCCTGAACCCACCCCAGGCATACTCTTTCGACCCGCTCCAGAACCTTACCGCCTCCCAGTACTCCCTCGTCCTTGGCGGCCAGCAGCTCCTGTGGACCGAACAGTCTGGCCCGGAGAACGTCGACCCCATCATCTGGCCCCGCGCAGCCGCTTCGGCCGAGGTCTTCTGGACAGGTGCGAATGGGCCCGACGGGCTGCCACGGAATTCCTCTGAAGCGCTTGAACGGTTGCATGATGTGCGCTACCGGATGGTTGCCCGCGGGATCAACGCTATCAACCTCCAGCCTGAGTGGTGTGCCCTTCGCCCTGGGGAGTGTAACCTCGTATGATGAGGGACGGTTGTGCCACTGGACACTTATGAACTTTACGAACTCTACCACACTCGTGTCGTACTATAGTGCGTACCATCTCGTAATGGTCACGTCTTGTCTACATATGGTTGCCGAAGCCGCCACAGCATGCCCGAATTGTCACGCATGCTGCTTCTTCGTACCTTTTCACAGGGCCACGCGCTCAATGCTTCTATCTGCACTTCCATATCTCTACGCCTTCTTCATGGGAGGCTTCTTCCGGTCTTCAACCCGAAACGTTCATGGTTCTGAGGGATGGTGCAGGTATTTATAACAATGCCAACAGCCTTAACCCAGGCCGCTGCGGTCACACGCCCATTCTCCCTCTCTCGCTAGCATGCACTTTCTCCTCGTCCTCTGTCTAGCACCGGTGGTGCTGGCCATCTGGCCCAACCCACGTAGCGTCACTTATGACACCTCATCTCTCATCCTCTCGCCGACATTCTGGATCCACTGGATGTCCTCTACACCGGCGCCTGCTGATATGACCGCTGCTATATCGCGTACGATATCCCAACTTTACACGGACAACTTGCAGCGCCTCGTTGTGGGAAGAGCGAACGCAGATCTCCAGGCGCTGCAATACGCCAACACGCTGCCGATGCTTCACCTGGAGATTATCGGCAACAACACGGTTAACAGTATCATGACCGAAGCGATTGCTCCTCTTGGCTCACGAGACGAATCCTGAGCATACCGGCGGATGGGACGGCCGCGATGCTCCAGGCGAACACGACACTAGGCTTGTTCCGCGGGCTGACTACGTTCACGCAGTTGTGGTACAGCACCGGAGGCGTCGCTTCCACGTATCCTTATGCTTCTTTCTTCCCCGGGGCTTCCATGGTCTATACCGTACAGGCACCGGTGATGATCACTGACAGTCCTGCCTATGTGAGCAACCCGGTGCAAAATTCCCACTCTTTCTGATTCCACGTGTAGCCGTATCGCGGGTTTCTTTTCGATACGTCGAGGAACTTGTAAGTGGGCTTTCTTTGGCATGCGGCAGATATTGACATTCCATCGAGTTTTCCGGTCGCCGACATCTATCAGACTCTAGACGCGATGTCATACGTCAAGATCAACATGTTCCACTGGCACATCACCGATTCTCAATCATTCCCTCTGACAGTCGCAGCCCTTCCGGAACTGAGTCAATATGGAGCATATTCGGCAGCACAGACGTATTCTCTGCAGGATGTGCAGGACATCGTGAACTATGCTAGTGAGCGAGGCATCGATATTATGATGGTGAGCCTTCCATGATGAGCCTGTTGTAAGTCTAACGTCATGTCAGGAAATCGACGCTCCAGGGCACACTGCTTCTGTCTATGAATCTCATCCAGAATACGTGGCTTGTTGGAACTTTGAACCATGGACCACGTACGCGAACGAGCCGCCCTCCGGACAACTTCGCTTTGCAGTCCCCGAAGTTCTGAACTTTACTCAGCAAATGTTTGCGAGCGTCCTTTCCACCCTTCCGGGGTCCGGTTTTAGCACCGGCGGGGACGAGCTGAACACGAACTGCTACGTCAATGATACCGTGACCCAGGATGCTCTGACTGCGTCCGGCAAGAACTTGAGTGAAGCCCTAAGCATGTATGTCCTTGGCACGCACGACACTGTCCGTGCGGCTGGAAAGACTCCAGCAGTATGGGAGGAAATGCTCCTTGTGCAAAATATCTCCTTAGGAATGGATACGATCGTTTTGTTCGTCGTAATCTTCTTACAGTGTCCTGCATGGCTGATCCTCCATATCCCAGGGTGTGGATATCAAGCGAAGACGCACTTGCAGTGGCTGAGAAAGGTTACAAGATGGTGCATGGACCATCTGACTACTTCTATCTCGACTGCGGGGCGGGTGAATGGTTGGGAAACGATACTGATGGGAACAGCTGGTGCGATCCTTTCAAAACCTGGCAAAAGGTATGTTCGCTAACATGGATGCTGCGCATTCATTCTGAGTACGTTTGCAGGCTTACTCCTTCGACCCCCTGCAAAATCTGACCGAGGCTCAATACGATCTCGTATTGGGTGGACAGCAATTGCTGTGGACGGAGCAATCAGGTCCAGAAAATGTCGATCCAATCGTCTGGCCTAGTACCGCCGCTTCTGCGGAAGTCTTCTGAAACGGTGCCAATGGGCCGGATGGACTCCCACGCAACTCATCTGAAGCACTTGCTCGTCTGCACGATGTTCGCTACCGTATGGTCGCGCGCGGTATCAACGCAATCAATCTTCACCCGCAATGGTGCGCGCTGAGGCCTGGTGAATGCAATCTCGTGTAGAGTCGCACCGGAAACGTCTGTACACAAAATGTAATTCACACACATTTGTTGTACAACAAATGTGTCTGCCTGCGCAGCCACCTTGAATACATCATATCTCGGTGTTTTAGTTCATCTTCTCCCTGATCCACGCCACGGTCTCTGTGCGTGCATTAAGCAGCGGATCTATCGTAGTCAATGGCACTCCCCAAGATGGAGGATATATAGAGAGAGCGGCCATGCTCAAGTAAGTGTGGAGGGGATCTGATGGTTTTTGTGAGCTTGAATCAGAGGCATGCGATATGCTTACCTGAAAACTCGCCTGCAGCTTTGGCAAATCCACCGAGCTTGAATTGGCACCGCATCAAGAATTCCGCATTGGCGTCTCGATCAACGAAGTCTGCACATCCAAGAAGCTGAGTAACAGATCAGCATGAGGGATGTACCAGTTGAGGCAGCGAACTAACTGTAAGTGCCGCTCCACACCAGAAGCTATAGCATGCGTCCTGCTCCTTCTCTATCCGACCTTGAAATCCACCCCTTTGTCTGTGGACTAACCATCGAACGGTGCGGTCCCGTTCTTCCCCTTGCAGTGGATGCGATGCCAGGTTGAGAGCGGCGACAGCACAATAGGTGGCGCCACCGTTCGCCTCGGCATGTGGAGTTTGCCCATAGCTGCCATCCTGAACCTGTAATCTATCAGATGTGTTGCTGAGTGACATACGGGATAATGTTACCCGACAAGCTTTGACATAAGCAACAGCTTTGTCCAAATCGATGCCATCCCAACTATTCAACATACTGCAAGTTGCGAGGGCAGCATAGATGATACGAATGTCTCCACCTTCCTCGCTGCCAGGCCATGGTTCAAAACTGCAGTCCACGTTGAGTATCTGGAGACGCAATGTAGTGGAGTATACATACCTGCCATCCGGAAGTTGTGTTCGTTCTAGAAAGGCAAGGACACGGCGCCGATCGAGCCGACAGAAGTCGTCTCGCAAGATAGCAAGCGAAAGAAGTGCAGTATACGTCATGAGTATATGAGGCGGTTCCTTAAAATGCACGTTATTATTGATCGGATCTCAGGGATAATTTGGGATCGAACCTTTGCAGACGCTGATGGACCGGTGAGAAATGAGCTCCCTCGAAAACCAGCGATATGCTCATCCGCTGGCATGATGAATGAGTCAGAAGGTAGGAATCTGAAGGTTGGACTTACCGATATACTGCTTCCAGATCCAACTCTTCCAGTCTTCCTTTTCGTCTGCCTTCACCTTTGTATCCAACGATGACAGAAGATCCAGGGAAGACAGAGAGTAGTAGGCTACCATCATCCTGAACGCTCGTCAGCTGCCATGCCTTGCTTAGCGGAGGATTCTTAGACGACCTCATACAGTCCACTTCTAGAGCACCACTAGGGAGACCACGCAGGGTTCGAATACAATGAGAAACATGCATGTTCGTCAGGAACGCCGGTCTGGCGTCGCGATCAACGTGTTTGACAGACATCTGGAAGGCGGCGTGGAGAACCAAGGACACAACTCGAAAATAAATAAGTTCAATGGGATCGGCAGAAGACTACAAGCATTAACAAAGACGATCACAGAAAGAGAACAAGCAGAGCATTCATCATCTCAAGCAGATATGCACGTGACAAATCAAGGACGTTAATTATCAAGAACACGACCTCCCCTGCGCAGAGGGCGTGAGATACACGGAAGCTTCTGACCCTTGATGTTGACTTCCCTAATGAGGCAACGTCATATATATACAGCCGATTACGTGTCAGGATTTGTATTGAATTCCGTCAACTATACGTGATGCAGCCATGGGCGACGACACTTTGGTCGCACGCAGAGACCATTTATTTCGGGATCCGGAATCAACGATATCAGATTGAAGGGTATCAACAGAATGCAAGGTAGAGTACAATTGCGTGACATGGTTCAATTAGGTGTTGAAAGTGAAGGTACTGTCCCGGATCTTCAGCCGTGCTGTTCGGTCGCCCGGCCATTCGAATGTTACCCATTCCAACGTCGCAGCCACAGTTATGTGCCCTGTAAACATCATGAAGCACTGTTCTCCGCAAGCCAAAAACATCGTACCTTCTTCGCCAGCACTGAAGGGTATCGTCTTGTACGGATCCGACCCTGCGTGCCCCTGACGAGGCGGCCCACCAGGATTAAATAAGCTGGAGAAGCTGGTCCCTACTTTCCAAACCATAACCACACTCTCTTCCAGCGACATGCTCACTAGCCTTCGCCCATCGGGGGAGAAGCTGCATGCCGAGACGCGCTTCCGATGAGCTTCGAGGACGTAAAGCCGAGTGGCAGTCTTCAGATCGTACATGATCACAGCGCCTTCGATAGTTCCTACGGCGAGACGCTGGACCTTAGCATTGAAGGCAACGGAGGGATAAGTGTGCACCAGCTGGTCCAGGATGATGGTCGCTGCCTGCAGAACAGCATCTCTTGACGAGGAGTTGGGGTCGAGGGACTTGACAACAGCGTCGACCAGTTTTGGCAGGCTAGGGTAGAGCACGAGTGGTTTCTGTGAACACGTCACTATGTCGCACCAGACTCGGGAAGAAATGATTACCTTTTTCACGATGAATGCGATGACGAGCATGATAGACTTGAGATGCTCCGCAGTTGGCGCGTTGACAATGTCTAGCGACACGGTAGTCATGAACAGTGCAGTGCTCGTACTCGCAATATGCAGGATCGCGAGTCTGGCCTGATGTCCTACAGTTGGGAGGGTGCTTTTCTCAAAGGTGACGGCACGTCTGAACAAGCACCTCAGGGTCTCCACAGCGTCGATGTACTGTTGCCAGATGTGGAAGCCGCGAGAGCAGAGATCGATGGCCAGAACGGAGTAGGGGCAGGTCTCGGCGTGCAAGAACAGCGATATGGATTTGGAGATGTCCCTCAGAGTTGAGGTTGAGAGGAGTGAATACCGCTCGGCGGCCAGGGTTCCTGCGATGAGCAGGGCACGAGCGCAGGCGGCCGAGTTCTGGCTAGCATCAGGCTGGACACAGGGAACTGTCAAGCATTGAGTGAAGCGGCTCCTAGAATAGAGAAATAGTACGGACGTTGGCGCTGCCAGAGCTCTGCGATACTGATCACCTCTGAATCCGCCATCTGGGAGACAACAGCGTTGAACAGTAGACGCGCGCCGTGCTGTATCTCAGCTACAAGCATTATGAATCAACATTGTCGGCTACTGGAATGGACGGACATACATGAAGGATCGTACCAGAATCGCACCAGCACGTCTAGCGATGGCGACTGGTACGCAGGCATCGTCTCCGGTAGGGAAGAGACGTAAAAGGCGATGATAGCAGTGGCATGCATTTCGAATACTGTTACCAACACGTCACTGCACATCTCGCCGGAATCGGAATGAACTCACCCTCGGAAGGTAGGCATATTCGAAGGACGGTGATTAGGCTGAGCAATAGGAAAGTCGTCGCGGTCGGGGATACTTGCCATACTGCATTTTCCTCTGAGGCTTTCACCGGACCACTAATTCTTCGTCAAATACGTGATCGACATGGATGGGCCTGCGCACCTAAACGAGGCACTAGGGAGAGCGACGCTCCCCGCCCCTATTGGCTTTTGGTCGTCACAGAGTCCGTCGACGCTCTGGTCTAGGCCATATGTGAATGATGCCGCCACGACAGGCAGGATCGTATGCAGCTGCTTGGGTAGATTATCAGGGTACTGTTTGTCCAGCGGTGGGTTGACGCCGAGATTCTGCGCGGCCAGTAGTGCAGAAATCCCTATATGACGTTATTCAGGTTCTCTTGGTGGAGGGCTGTCTTACCTGCGTCTAGTGCGACGGGTGCGCAGGGCACATCGAACAGCGGGACAGGGCTCACATCGACGCCCCTCTCCTCTGCATCCCTGTACACCTATCAGCTCTATTCCGTTCGCCTCCCATCGCCTAATCGAGTAATGAATGAAAAAAAACTCACACGATGCCCCACCCGCCCTGGTCGATCATCTCCTTCGCCTTATCGCCTTCCATGATGCGCCATAGTTCCTTGGATCTTACGTCCCACAGACGAGCGCGGTTGTTGGCGTAGAGGATTATGAGGGTATCTGTGGATAGGCATGCTTTGATGAGAGGCGATGAGGCGCAGGGGATGAGACTCGTACTGCAAAGAAATGGTCAGCGTGCCACGAAAAGAACAAAAGGTGGAACGGTGAGTGAAGCTTACAAAGTGAGAGAATCGGTACAGTCGACAAAGGCGATCGTCCCTTCTCCAGATACGAGAACGAGACCCTCTTGCATTCCCGCATAGCCATGCACGAGTTCGGCCCGCACAAGGGGGGAGGCGAACAGGATTTTCTTCAATAGGAGGTTGAGATCACTACCCGAGGATTAGGAACTGGGAGGATACCAAGAGAAGGAGACGCACGGGGAGTTCCAAACACCGACACCACCGTCATCCGATCCTGCAACGATAATCTCCTTTCCCCCCTCCAACTGGAGCACGCGGATAAACGTGACCTCTCCATACAGCCTCCTTGTGCCGGAAGTGCGTAAGCGCCCGTTGATCCCTTGGCTGAGTAGATCCTTGAGCGACGTACGGGCTATCGTTCCGTCTGCTGTGTTACGGATAAACGGGTGTGTAACGGAGATGTTGAGTAGGGGCGTACCAAATCCGAGTACGAGAGAGTCCCAATCCTGCCTGAGGAGACAAGTTGGTCGTGGGGGTTCTCCCTCCTCCGCTAATTCGGGAGTAGGGGACATTATTGAAGCGAAAGCGGTACTTGGGACAATTTTCGATCGTTCCTTGATTTCTCTAGAAGCTGTCCGTTGTAGCTGTGCAAAAAGTAGAATGAAAATTACAAATAATAATAGAAAAAAAAGAAAATGCTCTGGTTAAGTTGTGCAAAGCAATGCAGGGTCGAAAGTGACCGGGATTCCCGGGGTCTTGGATGATAATTGATCCCGTGCGCGTGGATATACTTATCGGATGTTCTTCCGTTCACTGAGGCCCCCCCGTGCGTTGTGTGTATTGCCATCATTAACACACACACCTCCCTCATCCTCTCTCTCTTTTCTACAACCATCTCCTCATATTACACCCTCTCCTCGTCAACCATCGTCAGTCAATAGACGTCCCCCAATACATCAGACACGTAACTCAACTCATTTATCATGTCTGAAATTCGCCGCAAGCTCGTCATCGTCGGAGACGGTGCATGTGGAAAGACCTGTCTTCTCATCGTCTTCTCCAAGGGCACATTCCCAGAGGTACGTCTCTCTCTATCCCCATACCTCTCACGTCTTGCTCTACCCCTCGGTAGACAAGCGCGAAGTCAATTCACAACGATGCACTAAACCCCCTATCCTTCGTAGGTCTACGTCCCCACCGTGTTTGAGAACTACGTCGCGGACGTCGAGGTGGATGGGAAGCACGTCGAACTCGCTCTATGGGATACCGCCGGTCAAGAGGACTACGATCGTCTCCGTCCGCTCTCATACCCCGACTCCCACGTCATCCTCATTTGCTTCGCCGTAGACAGCCCGGACTCGCTCGACAACGTCCAGGAGAAGGTGCTGCGCGCTTACTGCCGTAACGATACATGACTCATAACTGACTCCTCCCTTGATATAGTGGATCTCTGAGGTGATGCACTTCTGCGCGGGGCTCCCCATCATTCTCGTTGGGTGCAAGAAGGATCTCAGGCGCGATCCCAAGACGATCGAGGAGCTTCGCAAGACCTCCCAGCGCCCGGTGACACCCGAGGAGGTGCGTTCCATTCCCTACCGCTCCCATCACTATCCTTCAACACGTTCTCCCTTCCTTCCCTCATCCCTTCCTACTTTTCCGGTTCCGGCGCTAATATGTATCCGCTCAGGGCATGGCCGTCGCCCAGCGCATCGGTGCACGCCACTACCTGGAATGTTCCGCCAAGACAGGCGAGGGCGTGCGCGAGGTCTTCCAGTACGCGACTCGTGCGGCACTGCTTAACCGAAAGCAGAAGCCGAACAAGGGCAAGTGCATTATTGCCTAGGCGAGCGACGTTGGACCGTCAGCGCCTTTCCCAGCAGCTCAGTCCCTCCACCGTGGTGATTCGATTGGAACGCATGTCGTTAGGAGAACTTGGTTGATGCTGTGTGATATCAGGCGCAGGGGCGTCAAATAGCCGTGGTTGGATGATTCTTTCGACTCGCTCTGTTGTGTCGTTTCCTGTGCATCAGTGCGATGTATGATGACTCTTTTCTTATCCGTCTCCTCTCAAGCGTGCCATTCACGCGTGTCTCACGCCCGTCTTACATCTTCTATCCCATCCGGCTCATTTTCCTCTCCCTTACAACCTGGCTCGGTTTTCCCTTTCCCACTTCCCGCCCTGTGCCCTATTATCTCCCTGTCTTACCTGCTCATCTTAACACGGTTCTTGCGCCCTCTGCCCCAAATGGCGCGGAAACGTTGGAAAATGTACAGTCCTTGGCGTACACAGCTGCATGCAACACGTCATCCTCCATTCGAGGCAGTCCAGTGAGAGCAGAAGACCACCTGGGAGAAGTACGGACTGGCGCCTCGGTTCGCTGGTCAGCTCCTAGGGTTGGGGTACGAACTACTACATTGGGTAATAACAACGGTGGGCGAACAGTGGTATGACGCGTTCTCGCTCCCACTCCGCTGAATGCAGATTGCCAGCAAAACAACATTGTCTTGACACTGTTACTGCTAGCACAGGTAAGCATAATAGCGTGTAGAGAGGAGGGGGACGCGCAAGCGTTCGCCCTCTCCACCATGTTCGCTTGTGACAACGTATTCCATTATCATCAGTACAAGTTACACTTATAACGATCGAAGCAGTCTAGACCATGCAGTGCTGTAGGATCAAACAGAACCCTCTCGAGCATCACCAGCAAGCTCAGTGTCTTTCGGAGGTAGCTCAACTCCCCCCAAGCTGACATACCTTCCCTCTGCATCCCGGCTTCCCATGACCCAAAGCTCGACAGAGGAGATGTTCCATATTCCAAAGTCTGTCCAGAGGGACTTGGAGTTCGCGACTTCGTGCACCGGCTTCTGGGGATTCGCAGCTGATGTCTCGGCTCCCGATTTGGGTTCGAGTGAGGCGGACGCAGGAAGTCCGCCGGCCAGCGCAGCTTTCACTGGACCTTCATCCATCTGCTCACGGACTGTTGCTCTAGGCCTGGGAAGCGCCTCTGGGGGTAGATCCGGCGGCTGGACAGAAGCCATCACTTGTTTCATCGCTGAATACGAGAATTGGATGGGTCTCCTATTTCGCGATTTTGGCTGCCGATGCGAGGTGTTCACTATCGTTAGATGCAACTAGGTCTTCGTTAGCTTCGAAGATGCAATAGCCCTTAGAAAGGGAAAGAGGAATACGCACCTTTAGCGGCCGAGTTTCTGTGATGAAACCTGCGTCTTTGAAACTCTGGTGAATCATGCGTCCCAGAGCCCACACAGGTGCGTTTAGAGGGTCGGACTCGGGGATAGAGACGTACAACACATCAGCCATTTCTACTACCTCGACATCCCCAGGGTGTGCGATCTCAGCCGATGGGGTACCAGCTATGGATGCTGCTGTTGGGTCGGTTGGTGCTTCGTCCGGTTCGGATTCCTCGTCCTCGTCCTCGTCCTCGTCCTCTTTCTGCGGGTTTGTCGCCTCCACGCGTTCACCTTTCACCTTCCTCCTTCGCACTTTCATTACTTCCACAGCACCTAAGGCAACTTGAAGCTTCTCGTTGAGTACGAATTCGCGGATCTGGGAGCGAAGGGACTGGAGATGGGCCAGTGCTTCTGAAGGCGTCTTGAGAGGCTTTTGGTGTCCTTGCGAGACTGATGCAGGCTCTCCGATCAGAGTAGGTTCATTCGCTTGTGCGCTCTCTCCGGGTCCTTCCTGAGTCTTTGATGAAGCGATTGGTGGCTGAGGCGAAGCGTCTTGTCGGCCCGACTCTTCAACCAGCTTCTCCTCCAGCCTCTCTCCGCCCGCCCCATCCTTCTTCTCAGACCTCAACGGCATCACTCCCAGAGTCAGATGCATTCTAACTCCCGTGATGATGATACTTTTATCCAGCCCCTCGATTGGTGGTTGAGAAGCGAGGAAGGCGCGGGTGAGGTGGGCGATGTGTTCATGCAGAGCGGGATGGGTTGACTGTGAGGAGTATTAGCTCGGAAACATCCAAAAGACAGACATGTATGCGCGCCAAAGGTAGGGAAAGGACTGAGATGCAATATGAGATTAATACTGCGGTATTGAATAGGAGGCGTACAATGGCTCGGCCGAACGAAACCTCCTTTCGATGCTGGCCCCTTCTTTCCACCCTTAACCTTATCCGGTCCATTATCTTTCTTGTCGGCAGGTTCTACAACTTCTTGCGTAGCCTGAGTAGAGTGTGTATACGCGCCACGCCAGTGTTGTTCACGCGCTCTGCTGGTGTTCGTGTTTAGCTGTGCGGTTGGAGAAGACATGGTTCGAAATGAGAGCAGTGGGTGCTGAAGACGCGTAAAGCGAGGGCTTTTAACCTGTCTGAGGACGGTAGCAATCATTCACCCGGAAAAGCAGTCGTCTGAGTGCGATTTCCCGAGTCCATATGAGTCATTCACTCGGAAAAGTAAGTAAATTTCCGGTTATGACTTCAATTTAACCGAGAAAGGGGCAATCGGGAATAGGGGGAATTCAACGGCGTTAACGGAATAATATCGGCCGGAGCCGAGGTCTCTTGATGCTTCGTGTGCCTCGATGCATGAACCCCAAACGCCAACGACACACCGCACACCACCAACCCTGTCCCCACACTGCAAGTCGTGCGAGTACATCGTTCTCTCTCTCTCTCTCTCTCCCTCACTGTCTACCGTTCTCCTCTTAACAACCTGTGCACGTAGAGACTCATATACTCTGTCGCATTCACTGTATCCCCGTGCTGTCTTCTCAGTAGACGCCCAACATGTCAGAAGCTCGTTTGCGCAGAGTGCAGAAGGAGATATCAGGTACGCCATCCTATTTTGCTCAATATATGCGCCCCTAACCTACCGCACTGCCGCATCCGCTCTAGACTGCCAGAAGGATAAGCTCACCCGCATCACCCTCACGCCGATTGACAACTCCCCTTTCCACTTGGTCGGCGCATTTGATGGACCCTCCGGCACCCCTTACGAAGGCGGGCGATACGAGGTTGACGTCGTCGTTCCTGATAGCTACCCATTCCAACCGATCAAGATGAAGTTCATCACTAAGGTGTACCACCCGAATATCAGCAGTGCCAGCGGAGCGATATGTCTTGGTATGTTGCTCTTGCCACGCTTCGGTGTATGCGTTGCTGACAGTCGATGACTGTGCCTCCCAGATATCCTGAAAGACGCTTGGTCACCGGTTCTCACTCTCAAATCTACGCTCATCTCCCTCCAATCTCTCCTCTGCGATCCTCAACCCAATGACCCGCAAGACGCCGAAGTAGCGAAGCACTACCTCACATCACGCCAGGGCTTCGAGCAGACGGCGAGGCATTGGGCGCAGGCGTATGCAGGGGCACCGGTTACTTCTAGCGGAGGGGAGGACAGCAAGAAGGGCGAGAAGGGGTCGAAAGTTGACCTGGTGAGTCATGCCCTATATCATGTGATATAGAGAGAGCTGACACACTGCATGCTGCAGGTCGCTCTTGCCGGCCTGGAAGAGAAGCATGTTGCTAAATTCGAGAATATGGGCTTTGAGCGGGGGAAGATCATCGATGTGCTCAAACGGCTCAATTACAGGGGCGCGAACGTAGCCAAGGTGAATGATGAGAGGGTCGTCGAGGAACTCCTCAAGTAAGCTATAGCAGAGACGCCTTGTATGCGCCAAGGGAGGAAGGCGACAGGAGGAAGGACATACGAGGTAACCCTCCTGTTCGGCAAGGACACGCTTATAGCATGACCCACTGTAACGACCAATATTATCAATGCAGAGTTCTTCAATCGTCTACTCGGATCCCCGGATGTGCGGCGTCAATGAAGGCAGGTATTACAGCAACAGTGAGGGTATCATGCGGAGAGCGTATGCAACGTATGTACAAGGACCTCTCTAGCTTAATCGTTCCACTCGGTGCCCTCAGGCGGCCATCTCCACTCCCTCCCGGCCGTTTCCCAGACCTGCAACATGGCTGCTGCCACACGCGCATACAACTACAACCGTCATCAGCGACTGTCATCTCAGGCCACTTTATCACAACCAGTACCTACCTGAGGATTCTTCATCGCATGCAACGCGACGATGTCCGTGTCATACGTGATAGTCGTCCCATCCCAGTCCCCAGCATGAGTGTACAAATCCACAAGCATCAAGGATTCCTCTCCCTGCGGCAAGTTGCCAAACCACGCTCCGGTCCTCGCGTCTTCCATCCCCTCCGTCGCCCATTGGGGCAGGTCTGCCTGCCCGAGCCAGGAGATCAGAGGCCAGGACATCCCGTACGAGAGACCGCGGCAGTAGAGCGGGTAGCAGGTTTCTATACAGGAACCCCAGGAGGTGCCCCAGTAGACTGGGAGGGAGCAGGGAACGGGGGCGAGGGAGTGGAGGACGTTGGGGAGGATGAGGAATGTCTATGCAATGGATCAGCGTGATATATTTGAGGTGACATAGGCGCATACATCTGAGTCTGCTTTCCTGTGATGGTGACGTGGCATCAGATTCTGCAGGAGGACAGAAGAACGTGGGAAGTACTTACAGGGCAAATCTCGGCTGCTGCCCCACGGGTAACTTCGACACCCACTTCCAATACACATACGTCTTGCCCTCATTCATGTTCTCTTGTATATCCAAAAACACGATATCTCCATACATCTCCGCTTCTGTCTCTGCCATACTCTGCAGGGATGCGTCGGGACTTCGGCCAAGGATGAACTTCATCACCACCTGCTCGCTTGGCGGGGACTGGAGCGTCTGAAGCGCTCGGATGACCGCGCGCTGCTTGTGCTCCGCGGCGATAGTGAACACGCCAACGAACAACATCGGCCCAAATTCTGCATTGTCTTCACACCGATGAGTCCTTGGAGGAGGAGCGTACAGGAGCTCGGGAATCGGGTCTAGGAACATGTCCCATTTCCCTGGCTGGGAAGCGAGCATAGCACTGATGTTGACCTCTCGGGTGAGGGAGAGGGTATCGAGCCATGGGACATTGCTCCGTGGGTACTTGGGAATCGGTTTTTGGGGCCGATAGGGTGTATGAGGGTAGTAGTTTGGGTAGGGAGGCGGCCATTTCCATGGTGGTGGTTTACGCCAGTTGAAAAGGTAGAACGTAGACCAGAGGAGAACGAGAACAGCTGCTATCCCGACAAGAAGCAGTCGTGTACGCGTGTTACGCATCCCAGTTGCCGCCCAAGACGGCGTCAGGTTGGGCAGAGGCATCATCGTCGTTTCGAAAGTCCAAGCAGGATCATAGGAGCAAGAGAGAGAAGAGCGCACAGCGCCAGTCGATGTCACCGCAGTTGTCCCTTGCATCGGATGCCACGGTGATAATCAATCACAAGAGCACATCGGCCCCACAGATCAAAATTCCACATTACTAAGGCAGTGCAGAAGACAAATTTACACCCAAGGTAACCTGGGCGCTTCGCTCACGTCCGTACTTTACGGAGCACATACCACGTACTCGGGCCGATTTGTCGACGACTTGGCAAATCGATAAATTTGTGAGCATTGCAGATTAGACCAATAAACCAAGAAACGTCGTCGATGTGGTACGCCAGACGTTTTGCAACAGGAGAAGTCGAGTTTGCCTAGCCCAAGCTCTCCCAAGCTCTGGCGGAACGATGTGGCCATCAAATGAGTGTGTTAAATCTGACGTAATACAACCGACGAGGTCTTGGCGCACACATGCCTCTGAAATTCCGGAAGCAATCTTAATACATTCTTCTTTCGTTGTCTTCATCGGCGTCTCTTCAATACCTAGCTCTCGTGAAGATAACTTTTGTCGGAGTGAACTTTCCGGAATGAGTCATATTTGCATATATCATTCACCCAAGCAAGGAGATTTCGTCTTGGACTAGCTGGTCGTCTTGATAATTAACACTGGTCAATCTACCTGAGCGCAACTACTCTAGCCCAACGGTTACTAGTACCCCGTCAAAACAGTAGATATAGGGAAGCTGGAATCTTCATTGACTTGTTCCTGTGCCTATATCAAGTTTAGTCGAAGTTTCACCAGCTAAAAAAAATCAACATGACCAAACTGACGGAGAGACAAAAGTGCGCCGCGTTGGGATCTTTTAGCGGATGTCGTCCAGTCCACAATCGCGGTCAAACGCGGCGCGGCCTGTCGAGTGCAGGAGGCGCTACCCGAACGTCGGGCAATGAGAAAAGTCAATATAATTCCAAGAAATCGCGCAGATCAGGACACAGATCTCACTTGATAAACAAAAGGTGCAAGCACTTGTACGGGATTGCCCAGCATCCACTGTCTCGGTCAAAAACAGAGCTTGCAGCTTGGTTGCCCACGATGCAGAGCATACATGGAGAAAAAGCGGTCGTTGAACATACATGTGTAATGTGCTCTTCATCTTTCTCATTCCCAGGGTTCGACAAGTACTTATTTAAGGTGACGACTCGAAGGCGGGATTCTTGACATTTTTGTTTCCGAAAGGTGACTGTTGGTCGCTACAAAATTCAAACATTGCTTGTCCTCTTCACCTACCAACACCTCCAATCCTACTTTCGACGATATCCGAAAGAAATATACTTGGTCATTTATCCGGACTCTCACTACCCTGACCTGAGCCTTTCCTTCATCGTATCATACAGCTGCACCATGCACGACGATCTCAACACATCGGCTGATCGAGTGGGCTTATTCTCTGAGGCAATCGATCTCTGCCAGCAACTCAATAGCGTCCTCGCGCGAATCGGGCCGTCTCGCACCATCCCAGATGCGACATGTTCTGTTGGCGAAGACAAGACTACCTCAGAACTGCACGACCTCGAGAGCATCCTGCAACGCAAATTCTCAGCGTTGATCGAAAGAAGAAACGCGGTCCTTTCAACGACCTCAAGATTGACCGATGATCTTCTTCGCCTTATCTTCCAGCAAGGATACGATGATCTTGAAGAAAGGGTAGAAAAGGCTACTTTTGCTCGCCACGTTTCGCACGTTTCACTCCGTTGGCGTGCTCTTGCTATCCATACCGCAACGCTATGGACTCACGGGACATTCTCTTCGTCAAGGGATCTCTTCGGCAAATCATCGCACCCATGTTACCCCAAGAAGATCAACCAAAACCCGTTTAACGCCCGGCTACTTAAGAGAGCCAAAGGCTGTCTCCTTAACGTCCTGGTCAAGCTCCCCTGCTGTCACGGTCGCGGCATTCAGGACATGCTAAAGGAGTATTTCACGGTGTCTCGGGACCGCGTTTCTCATCTCGATCTTACTGTCGTGCCCACTGGATCTAATTCGATCCAGACAGCATTGCAATGCATCGAACACACCCAAAATGTTTTACGCACGTTGCATTTCACGATCAATGTCGAAGACCACCACAACGTACCCTCTGTGGTGACCAGGCAACAGATGTCACAATCTCTGTTATCAATCAGGCTCCCACGCCTTCACGAGATTAAGTTAACCAACTTGCTCCTTCCGCCTTCTGGACCGCGACCTTGGTTGGCTCTCGAACGCTGCCGGAAACTTCACCTTCATTTCTGCAGTGATGACCTCCCATTCCAACCTTCCGAAAACAATCATGTGGTAGCACTTCTCAGAAGCACGCCACAGCTCGAAGAGCTCAAGCTCATGTATACTTATCGTCGTTACTCTGAGCCATCTCCGCAATCTGCGACCAGCATCGTGGAGCCAGTACTAGTCCTGCCACAGCTGTCAAGTTTCTATTGCCGAGTGGAGGATCACAGGCATGACCCGCCTTTTGCATTTATCACCGCCCCCAACCTGGTCCACCTATCCCTCGAATCAGCCAACATGCTTGACTCTAACCATTCAAACCGCCTAGCGCGACAGATGGTAGGGAAGATTGTTGGATTTCTGCGAGCTTCGGCAGGGCAAGACGACGAACTCCCCAAGATATGCTCTCTTTCCGTCAGTGCTGGACACGGAACCCTACCACTGTCCGACCTTTACCCCCTTCTGCCTATGGTGGAATGTCTGACATTGAACGATGTCGACTCGGAGTACCCGTTGTCACGGATTTCGTTCAGCTGTCCTCGAATACTGCGAAGCCTAGGAGCGGAGCACGCTGACTTGGATGTGGCACAACAACCAGAAACACTACTTTTTCCACGGCTGAAAACACTCCGCGCAAATACTCCTCTTACATTGTACTGGCTTCAGATCCTGACCTCGTTAGCGGCCAAGCGTCGGACAGTTGGGATACCAGTTGCAACGCTGGTTGTTGCAGAGTGGCCATCCCGGTTACCGTACACGTGCTGTTTGCGCTTTCAGTATCCTAAGGGCATGGCAAAAAATCGGAAGAAACAACTTGACCTGGAGCGACAGTTGGCAGCTGAGGTGGGGAGGTTGGAATGCGGCAAATATAGGTGGTGTTGGCAGGATGGAGGAAGTTGGAAGGAGAGATAACTTAGGGAAATCCAGAGATCGTGTTAGGCACACCTTGGATGCATTGATCAGAGAATGTCCATGCACATACTTGATCGTAATGATTCAGGGCTTGCTCAACGAACTTGCCTCTTGATCCATTCGAGTTGTTTTGTGGAATTGATGGCTGTACAGTTCCTTGTGGGGTTTAGGGCCGGCCTGTTCTCTCTGCCACCTTATCAAGAGATAAATAAGAAGGGATGGGGTGCAGGTTGTTCAGTTCAACATGCGATCTTTTCATGTCTTGATTAAGTTGCCAAGTCATTGCAAACTCACTGGCTCACTTAGGGCTTTGAACCAGGTGATGAATTCTCATCTGTAAAAATGGCAGATGCTATATAGTGCTATATAGCATCTCTAGGGGTCCTAGCACCCATGGCATCATCTGGCACTTTGTAGCCTTATAGAGTCCTCCAATAGCACTGCCAGGGTCTGCTCATAGCACCCATAGCTTTCGTAGCACTTATAGGGACCCTGTGCTATTATACCTGTGTGGTTTTTACAGATGCTGGTCAGGATACCACCCAAGCATGCTATTCTGGTGCTTCATGTGATCAATCTCTGCCAGCAACTCAATGACATCTTCATAGAACTTGGTGAGTCTCATTTCATGCAGGCTAATAGCTTTTGCTGTTGAACAGAACAGCCCTATCACCAGCCACCATGGGCATATCTTGTTGCTCCCAAGTTACTGCATCTCTCAGTGATCATTCTCCATGTGATGCATGAGTTTCTGGCCCGGGAGTATCTCACTGAGATTTCTGGCTTCTTGAATTTCTGACTTCTCAAAGCTGTGGTTGGAGAAGACAGAACACATCCTCCCAAAAAGCACCTGGTGACATGCAAAACAAGTGTGTAATCTCTTTGATGTTCTCTCCACTGTAGAAATTTTGAGACTCACAGCTGTGAATCTCAATTCGAGTTCTACAGTACTTATTCTGAATCAGTATTTGGATGGCTTGGAGTGATAGATCAGGAAGAGGCTGAACACAATTTCAGCAAATCTGAGGACACTACAACACAAGAATCAGAACATGATGCAGTACAAGAGGCCAAGTGTGCTTCCTCTGAAGGGCAAGAACTCCTCTTTGCATGGTTGAAAAGACTGTCCACAAACATTGCTAGCTCAGGGCAGCACTTTGCTGCTCAGACACCATTAGCAAGGAGGTGCCAAGAGGCTGGGTTGCTGCTTGAACACATTGAGGTTGGATAGTGGCAAGACCCAAATTCCAGAGATCTTGACATGTCTCTGGCCAACCCATACATTGTCTATTCTACATTTGTAGAACTCTTCACCATACTGTTTATACCTTTTTGTTGTTGTCCAATAGATCAATGGCAGAAGTGTCCATGACCAACCATCTCTCAACTAACCCATCTCTCAACTAACCCATCTCTCAACTAACCCATCTCTCAACTAACCCATCTCTCAACTAACCCATCTCTCAACTAACCCATCTCTCAACTAACCCATCTCTCAACTAACCCATCTCTCAACTAACCCATCTCACAACCCTTTTCCAGCATTCTGTCCTACCAACTTAACTATTTGCCACATTTTCTTCCCACCTCTGCTCACAGCCATCTTTTGAGTTCAAGCTGTTCTTTCAATGTTTGTTGGGCAATGAGGAAGGGTGCTGTAATGTCCACTCAACTCTAGGCCAACTTTCACATGCTGCTTATGCATCTCTGACATGTCAGCATCACCAAGACAAGGGGTTCTGGAGCACCTCACATAGGGTTGGGGGCAGGCAATGGTGCCAGAGGTACTGGAAGCATGATAGCTAGTGCTCAGACCATTCCACACTGCAGCACAGGTGCTTAGCCATGAGTGATGCCTATGACTCACCGTTCCTAACTATGGAGCTCACATTCTGACCCAGAAAAAAACCTGGACCTCGCTGTGTTGACAGGGGGAGCATCAATTCATGCTGCAGCAATGCATAGAACTGAGATCTTGTCCTGTCTCATCTGGCCCAGTAGCTCACATGCTGCACCAGACAAAATCCTGGACCCTACTGTGAGGGCAAGGAGGCAGGCTGTGGGCACATGCTCTCCATATTCTGTCTGGTCCAGCCTGGCAGCTCACACTTTGCAGGCTAGACCTGGGACCATGCTGCATGAGCAGGAAGGCATTGAGTGCTGCCTGAGCAGTGCATAGTGCTACCTTTCTGTTTGACCTGGCTAGGGAGCTGACATCTCACCCCAGATGAAACCCCAGACCTCATCATGAGGAGGGCATCAAGTGCTGGTGTAGCAGCGCCTACTCCTTATATCCTGTCTGGTCACATGTGAGACCCAACCAGATCCCTCTCAAGGTTGCACAGTGAGAAGTGGAGGATAACTGGTGGGAGTGCAAATATCATTGATAGAATCAAAGTTGTGGCATGCATCTCTGTACTGTACAGCCAACATTCTTTAATGACATTGATAGGGACATGGGTGAGGGCTTTAGTGAGGGCAAAGAGGGTGAGACAGTGGGAGGGGAAAATACATTAAAGCATGCAGAGGTAGGCTTGGACTGCCTTGCTCACAATGCTAAGTGATCACCCAACCCAGAGGAGCATTATGCTCACATGAGTGGTCAATGCAGGGTGAGCTACTTGCTTTCTGGAAAGTGATGGCCTTCATTGTGTAGCATACACTGATGTGCAAATAGATTGTTAGCCATTAGGTGCCATGGTAAGGGTTGCTACCCTTTGTAATCTCATGGGGGCCAATCACAATGCAATGTATGCTATACATAGCATATTGTGTACTGTTGAGCAGAAGTAGTGGTACTTACATGGCAAGTGTGAGGGGTATAAGGGTAGGGACACATAGTTTGGTTTGTAGGAGCAATGGATGTAGAACACAGCCAAGCTATACCAGTCTGTCAGGGCACATATGTACTAGGAGCTATTCTATGTGAGATAGCACCTGCAGGTGATCCACCAATACTCCTTGCTGGTCCTTGCTCTGATGATGGTGCAGGCTATAATTTCAGGGGAAGCTGCACAAGCACAGAGTTAGCAGTACTCACTGCATTATGCAGGAAGGTGGTCTTACCATGGCAACCTTTGTGGTTTGCTCTGGAAGCTCTGAAACAAGCTGGGCCATCTTGTCTATGACTTCCAAGCTTTCTTTGTATGAGTTCTCCATGTTCTTCTCTATGCTAACCACCTGCAACCTGAGCTGCAGTATGGAACAGTTTAGAAGTTCTGATATATCTGGGGTAGGATCACTGAGCCCACTCAATCCTATTTACTTGTCAGATGGCACTCCACAGGCTGAAAGGACAAAGAAGGCATGTTGATTTTGACCAAGGGTAAATACATCAGGATGAAAAGGGGTGCCACAGGAATTAGTCATGCTCCAACCATCAAGCAGTGGGAACATCTCTGGGCAACTTTGTTGGCCAGGTTTAGGGGTAGCAGGGGGGGGGGGGGAAGTCCTGCAGAAAGTACTTACTTCTGGATTTATCATGTGTGATGTGTCACATGATTCCTTCATGGGGGCTGGCTGTTTGAGCTAAGGGACTCAGGTGACTGGGCTGGGTGGGTAGGCAGGAGGCCCAGAAACTGACAGCCTCTACATTTTTACATTTCATTAAACACTAGTTACAGTGAGGGATATCACTATTCTGCAGGTTGCCCAGGGTTGTGTGGAGTGGTTGGTCTATCAGGCAGGGTGACATCTGGATTAGCTTGGTGCATGATGCCATCAAAGTTTGGGCCCTTGTGGCTAGTTGGCATCTCAGCCTGGTTGCCTAATTGCCAGGTTGTCCCTCAATCTGCACCTTGTTTTGTGCACTAGGCACCAGCTCACCAAGCAAAGCATCACCAGGCTTCTGTACTGGCACTCATATTATCTTATTGCCTGGTATCACAATTGCATTGCTTCAAAACTTCCATCATTGCTATAAATACTAGTCATCATGGCAGGCATCCCAGCATCAGAATGATATACATGGGCTGCTCCTCACCTTCTACTTCAAGCTCCTCTCATGATATCTGGCTGCCTGCCAGAACAGGCTGCCAAGTGACCAGCCTGGCCAAGTCAACCCCCTGCTGTTTGGGCTCATTCTTGAACCAGACACCATCATTGAGCAAGTTCTGTATCACAAACTGCCTCTCAGTTTACCACATGCAAACTATATCTTGATCTTGTCATTTCCTTGACATATGGAAATGACTCAATCTGCATCTGGACAGACCATATGCAGACAACAATCAGTGCTTGTTTTTTGACAGAGCAGACATGGAACCAAATGTGCTGGGTGACTACCTGCCATATTCAGGCCAATGTGATATGTTGATCTTGAGCCAGCAGTGCAGCATGGACAATCTCTGCCAGAGGGGATTGTCCGAAGAAGTGGATTAGCTCACACTCACAGATGCCATCCACTGGTTGGTGCAAGCAGCAGGCTCAGAAACCACTCAAACACACATGGCTCTTGCACAAAGGATTGCAACTGAGTTGGGGTATCACACACTCATGATTGATCTTTCAGAGAGCTCAAGGCAGGAAGGCATCTCCTTGCTCAATGATTACCTCAAATACCTTGGGCAATCTTGCAAGCAGTTGCTGGGCAATAAGAAGCTGGCTAGGCCTATTATATTGACAAATATCTAAACAAGAAATTGCCATCACAAGGATGTTTGCTCACACTCTGCCTGGTTGTCTTTCTTTGGCAGCTAGCTCATTGGATGGAAAATTCTCATGCATTTCAATAAACATAGTTACTATAATATATTGTGCATCCTGCTTTTTACGCTATGCTCCCAAACCCCTTGTCAGACTCAATAGAATGCAGGAGAGTGGAGAGCTAGTGAAAGTGAGTGCCAGTGGTTTCATCTTGATGGTAAGCTTATGATGCTACTTGTAAGGAGGTGTGAAGATGTGATGTGGCCATGAGTTCTTGAGCAAAACATCATTGTCAATAAGTGCATCAATATGGTGATGGTACTGTTTGCCATGTCCTGTCCAACAATCATTGCGAACCAAGGTTTCTAGATTGTGCATATGTGTCAGGGCACCAGCTCATTGCTTGGTCAAGAGACATGACTAAGCCTTTATGACATGGAAGTAGCTGGTACACCTTGGCATGTGCTGGAACCTGCTGGAAGGATTGGATGGTCAGGTGACCTGCTGTGCATGGCTGTGCA
>NW_024467203.1:50194-65415 GCF_000292625.1 Dacryopinax primogenitus
GACTGTCTCTTCAGACTTGGTCTCTTAGGATCATCCACAGGTACCTATACTGTAGATAGGTCTTAGTCATCAGGTCTACTCCACTTCCTTGTTGCCTGCTTAGACTCTTGGCACTCTTAGGTGAGCAGACTTAGTCAGCCTGTGTTGCCCTAACAACCAGCTACTTCTATGTCATAAAGGCTTAGTCATGTCTCTTGACCAAGCAATGAGCTGGTGCCCTGACACATAGCCACAGGCTGCAGACAAGTCAGACATCTGCAATCTGCTGCCAGCTTTGTGTCTGGCATTCTGCAGGTGTTTCTGGGGATAGTAGTTTTAGGAATGCCTGGTCCAAGGAAAGTCACTCAGTAGTGACAACACACAAGGGTATCTTGCTGAGGATGTTTGAGAAGGAGGTTGACACCTCCCATACTTTCATGAAGATGTGATGCAAGGCTTCCCAGTCAGTGGTGGCTATTTGGCTGTAAAGAGTGTCACTTGGACAGAATAGAGCTCAGACTTTCCAAACACCTATTTCAAGTGAGGCTAAATAGACTTGGAAGTAAATTGTACAGTCAAATATGAAAACTGGTTCTGAAATCCCTGCGTATATGCAGTCAGCAGAGAAGAGAGTTGGGGAACAAGTTGTATGAACCTTGCTCAGGAAGGGGATTGACTTTGCCAGTCCTGGCAAGAACCCTGTTGTTTGTTCCCTAGCTAGGACTACAATGCATGCCATGAGATGCCTTGGCAATGAGGACCAACCATGAAATTGCATGGGCTCTGATGGCCTCAGGTCAAATTGAACAGAAACCAGAGAGGACACCTTGTCAGAAGAGGTCTTTAATGTCTTTGGTCAGCTCAAGGGTCTTGAGAAAGTTGCAGGCAATAAATTTAGCATCCATCAGACCCAACTCATGGTCATCCAGCCCCCAGGCACTGCTAAAGGAAACATGCTTATCTAGCAGGATGTGAGCAATTTAATGAGCAGAGCATGTACATGCTATGCATACCCTGGTCAGTGGGTATTTGTGAGGAACCATCTGACAAGCTTTTGTCTGCACTATAGAAGGAAAAGTCCTCATCATTGGGCTGTTTGAGGCTCAGCCTTGATAGTGGGATGGCTCTGGATGGAATGCAGATGTATGGGGGAATATTGCCCTCCACCACCATCTGAGATCAGTGATGGTCTTCATGCTTCACCTCTCCTATGCTCAACAGGGGACAGTAGGCTTTCATGCTGGTCATTTGAGAGGGGATAGGTTCAATATGAACAGGATGACAATGGGTGCTCCCTGGTGGGACATTGCTGGGGAGGTGCCATCCCAATTTTTGGGGAGGGTGGTTAGGAGCAGGCTGGTAAGGGTGGTATGAGGGGCCATGAGGAACTGCAAGCTGCAGTCAGCAAAAGGTCAATCACAGAGCACCAATGCTGCAATGCCTTCTCACCAGCTCTCCCCAGAGGCTTGACAACAATACAAGGGGGCTATCTTTGAGGCTGTGGATGTTGCATGAGTCCATGACAGAGAGTCATGACTGGCATGAGCATTGTTCACCATGATTTGGAGTTCCACAGGGCATGACATGGGATCAAAGGAATATGATATACTGCCCCCATGCAGGCACAGAGTGTGCCTGCCATTTGAGACAGGCTGACTTAATGCAATGGCATTTGAGGTGCCACTATCAGAGAGCATCAGGGCATCCAGGCACAGGCCTTGAGGGTGTCCTGACCACACCTGAGAACATGCCATGTACATTTCCCAATGGTTACAAAGGACCTGGTGTGTGAGCAGCTGCAGAACCACTTACACTGAAATGCAACCCCAGAACATGAGGCTGCTGTGCTTTATCTCAGGTTGCTTGAACTGAGGGCTATTGATGAGGCCAAACATGCCATGATGGAAAGAGGACAGGCCATCCTGGAGTGTGTGTTCATTCATCTCCAGAAATTATTGGTGTTCAGTTTAGCTTCCCAATTAACTTTGAATATAGAGCAACAGCCACATGTTTTGACTAGAAGATAGGGGAGAGAGCCCAGGAAATGTGGGCTTTGCTACAAAATGCCCTACAAAGCCCAGACTGGCCAGAACCCAGCCTCTGGAAGACCACCATCACCCAGATACAAGAAGCATTGAGCCATGAGCATGGAATTGTGAAAGATCTCCAGAAGGCTGTCCAGTTATATGAGGTCAAGAGTCTGTTGCCCCAGTCCATCTCTCAGCTCACATTGGCATGTGTGTGGAAGAGAGCATCTGACCAACTTCATTGTGCTCCAGGACTCTGTTTGCCAGAAGAATTGATGTGCTGCAGAGCCAGAAGGCTCTGAATGACCTTAAAGTCATGCATCAGCATGAGTTGAGGTCCACACCATCGAAGGAGGTAACTGGCCATAGAGCTGATGAGGCTGTTAGGCTGACAAGACCATTTCCAAATAATGATGCTAAAAGCAGCCTTCCAGATGGCTGATATTGTGGCCAACTTGTGCCTGTTTTTGGGAATGAACCCCAGTAACATCCAACAAGCAGCCATTGTGTCCTGAAAGACTGACTACACATCTTTGCAGATCTGCCCAAGGAGTTCCTGGAGGCTGTGGAGATTGCATGCATGCTGATCAAGCATACCTGATGTCAACTTTGAAGGAGCAAGGGCATAGGTCAGCAGCATATATGCCTATGCAAAGCAAGTCATCATGACTCTATGTGTCATTGCTACTATAGACTTAATTGTTGGAATGGATTGTTTATGTGTGGCACAAAAAAAGTATCAACTCTCATTCAGTCTCCTTGCCCATGCTGGCCTGCAGGCTTAATTGCCCACTATTCATGAATCCTTGCATTGGGCTTGCAAAGGGATCCATTGGTCTTAGCTTCTGAGGTGCATGTCCTTGCTTTGCCTTTAGCACCTCTTTCAGCAGGGTCACTGAATCACTCCATCATCACTGGCTCATGCATGTCACTGCCAGGGTAGCCATTGTGCTGAGTATGTCCAGATGACCCTTGCTGAGCACCTACTGGCTGGCCTCCAACACCACAGTTTGAAGCTTCCCCCCCATCATGCCTTGGTGCCAATATGTTGATGCCAGCTTAGCCATTGTGTCGCACATGTCAGGGTGACTTGCCCCAAGAGACTTGCTCCATGCCTTCATTGCCATGCTGTACAAGGACTTTGCCATGCTCTATCTTCCAGCTTCCTGAAGCACTAGTCTCATCCCTCATGCTGAGCAGGGACACATCTGATCACCAGCAGATGAGGAAGAGGATGGGTAAGGAGAGAGAGGATGCATGAGCCTGCTCACACCATGGCCAAGGGTGAGAGTGTGGATGACTGGGAGTGCAGAGGAGGGATGGAGAGGAGAGGGTGTAGGTGGGCCATTGTGGGCAGCTGCCTGCACAGCTGGGCCCAGTTTGGCATTGGTCTTGCATCTGATCTTAGTTGCACATGGACTAAAGACATGTACATTGACTATGCTGTGACTATGCTGCTTGGAGTGCATTGGGTCAGCATTCTCAGTGCTGCCCTGCACCTCCTTCCCCAGACAAGAATACTGTAGTGCATCTGCTCCTTCCCTGATTGATTATCTTGTACTGACTATGCATTGTCAGTGCTGCCTCACATGTCACCCCCCATGGCACAAAGTTGTATGTCTGCTCTCTACATATGTGAACATCCTCATACTAATATTGCCTTGTTAGCACAATCCCTGCCTCCTGCCCTCTGGCCCTCACATTGGTATGCTCAGCTCCTGCTCACCTTTTGATGCTCACTCTGACCTTGCCTTATCAGCACTGTGATCTTGCTCCCTCACCTGCTGAACAACCCCACCTTCAGTAGGGTGTGTCAGGCTGACATTCCCATGGTTATTGGGAGCCCTATTGACCATTGCATGGCACTACAGACCCTTGCAATGAGTATGATGGGCCTCACTGACAAGTACAATAGCCCCAGTGACAAGCTCCACTTCTCCGAATATTTGGCTTATAAACCCCAGCCCTGGCAATGTACCTGGAGATAAGGGGAGTGTTTCACACAACCTAGGCTAGTTAGTATAAGAAGCTACCAGAAACTACTATACTTAGCTTATCTTCCCCTCCTCTGAGAGCACTTTATATGGATCCAATTTTTCTATACTGGCAGGAAGCTTTGCTTTGCTTGACTTGACTGATTCTGAGACCAACCTCTGATTTCTGTGTACCAACATCAGATAGCACAGCACCTGGCTGATTCTGACATACTGACTGACTGACCAACTTTCGTACCTGCACACCTTCACTGACTTTCCCCCTCCTCTTTCAGCAGCAAGTTCTCACCTACCTCCCATCAGACTGATATATTTGGACACCCAATATTTCAGACACCTCTTGGGTTGGATCATATTGGAGCCCAACATGAGGCAGCTTTTATTGGACTGCTCTCAGAGAATCCCCAAAATATCTGACCACACCCAAGTATCATCATCCACATCCAAATGAAATCATGCCAATGTACTGAATGAAGTTCAATAGCTCATCATGATGACCTGGCATACAATGCCCACAGGCAGAGAGTCTACCACCAAGCACAGTCAGATGCACATTGGGAGACATGGTGTCACATAGAGCTTCTGCACATAGAAATTAGGTAGTGCAGGGGATGTACTAGTAAGGATAGAGCAATGCATGGGGCATGCAGAAGAAGCTACAGGCTCAGCTTGTAGGACTTGCTCAGGAGTGGTGTGGTGAGCTAGCAATAAGCAGTATTTATGTGTGATCAGCAAGAACATGGGACAGGAATAATGGGGTGTGCTGGCAGTCCCAGCAGGGCTGCTGAGGACCCTAGTACTAAGCTGTGCTTACATACCAACCTTCCAACAAGCTGAATGGGCAATAGCAAGGATCTTACCCAACACTAACACAAGTTGTTACCAGTCAGTGGACATCTCTCTGGATATTCTAAGCTAATTTGGAGGGTATGTTGATGTTAACCATCTCCTATGTGTATGAACTGTTGTTTGCAATTCATTCATAGCATCACTGGACATGGAATACAGTCCACTATATAGGACCCCTAGTGCTTATAAATATAATTCAAGCACTTCAGGGGCAGTTTCTCCAAAAGGGCTTAAATGAAGCACTTTTGGATCTGCCCCAGAAGTGCTTTTTTTAGCTCTGTTGAATGCCTTTTCCTAATGAGGAGTTTTGGGCCTCAATTAAGCACCCGGAGCACTTGCACAGCCACTAAGGGTCTTGACAAGGCATGTCAAGGCCAATTTGTCTAAGTCTGTCACTATCACCTTTGCCTCATCTGTCTCTCTCATGTCTACCACCACCTCCTCTCCCTTCCTCTACCACTCCTCCCCTTGTGCTGTGATGTCCCTTTAAGCAACTGCTTCCCCTTCCTTTCCTTTGCTGTCCTCCACTTGGAGGACAGCAAATGTGACACCTACACCTGCTGAGAATGACTTATCAGGTGCATATATGCTGTGGTTTAACCAGAGTGTTGCTAGTATGGGACTGGGTGAAGTTCTATGAGGATTTCAAGGAGCTTTGGAGAGGCAGATGAATGCAAATGTGTTGTCTATTACAAGATGTCCCATAGCATTTGTTTGAATTTCCAGCCTAATCATTATAGAAGGAGTTCAAGTGCTTTTAAAAATGCTTTTTTGTATTATTAATTTTATTAATAAATGTTGTTAACTATCTATAATATTTACTAATGGGCTGAAACATTCAATAAAATGCTTTTAAACAGCACCTCTTACCCATGAAACATGGGGTTGCATATCAACCCCAACATAGCACTCCATGTGCTTGATTGACAGACCTCAGGGGCTAGTCTGGGGTGCTTCAAAGAAGCACTTTTCAATGTTGCAGTGCATTCCCATAGCACCCTGTCTGTCTCCATAGACAAGGTCAGGGTCTATAGAAGCACTGCCACTACAGACCCCATATAGCCCATATCTGAGGTCCCTGCTATGTATAGCCAATGTACTGATGCATAGGTAGCAGAAGGCTCAGCAGAACTTAAAAACTCGATAAGATTGCTTGCATCCTTAGGTTGCTAGAGCTGCTGTTGAGTAGAATTCAAAGTGAGCACTGTGTCAGATTGGAACATTGTGTCATCTGACTGGCTGTCCTTGATGCCCATGTGCTAATGCCATGCCATTTGCCTGTGCATCTGTACCAGGTGGACAACACAGGGATCTGTACTGGCAGTGTGAGGTGGACAACAGAAGCACTTGTATGGGATTGCCCAGCATCCACTGTCTCGGTCAAAAACAGAGCTTGCAGCTTGGTTGCCCATGATGCAGAGCATACATGGAGAAAAAGCGGTCATTGAACATACATGTGTAATGTGCTCTTCATCTTTCTCATTCCCAGGGTTCGACAAGTACTTATTTAAGGTGACAACTCGAAGGCGGGATTATTGACATTTTTGTTTCCGAAAGGTGACTGTTGGTCGCTACAAAATTCAAACATTGCTTGTCCTCTTCACCTACCAACACCTCCAATCCTACTTTCGACGATATCCGAAAGAAATATACTTGGTCATTTATCCGGACTCTCACTACCCTGACCTGAGCCTTTCCTTCATCGTATCATACAGCTGCACCATGCACGACGATCTCAACACATCGGCTGATCGAGTGGGCTTATTCTCTGAGGCAATCGATCTCTGCCAGCAACTCAATAGCGTCCTCGCGCGAATCGGGCCGGCTCGCACCATCCCAGATGCGACATATTCTGTTGGCGAAGACAAGACTACCTCAGAACTGCACGACCTCGAGAGCATCCTGCAACGCAAATTCTCAGCGTTGATCGAAAGAAGAAACGCGGTCCTTTCAACGACCTCAAGATTGACCGATGATCTTCTTCGCCTTATCTTCCAGCAAGGGTACGATACTCTGGAAGAACGGACACAGAAGGCTACGTTTGCTCGCCACGTTTCGCACGTTTCACTCCGTTGGCGTACTCTCGCTATCCATACAGCACCGCTATGGACTCACGGAATGTTCTCTGCTTCAAGGGATCTTGTCGTCAAATCATCTCACCCATGTTACCCCAAGATGATCAACAAAGACCCGTTCAACGCCTGTCTACTTGACAGAGCCAAAGGCTGTCTCCTTAACGTCCTGGTCAAGCTCCCCTATCGGGGCTCTCACGAGATGCTCAATGAGTATTTCGCGACGTCTCGGGACCGCGTTTCTCATCTTGATCTTATTATTGAGCCTACCAGATCTGATTCGATTCAGACAGCCTTGCAATGCATCGAACGCGCCCAAAATATTCTACGCACATTACACGTCGAGGTCAAGGTCGAAGACTACAACAACTACTTCCCAGTGATCACGCAACAGATGTCAGAATCTCTGCTATCAATCAGGCTCCCACGCCTTCACGAGCTCAAGTTAACCGACATGCTCCTTCCTCCTTCTGGGCCGCGACGCTGGTTGGCTCTCGAACACTGCCGAAAACTTCACCTTTATCTATGTAATGGCTCCCAATACTTGGCCGCTCCCGTTACGGCACTTCTCCAAAGCACCCCCCAACTTAATGAGTTGAAGCTCATGTACTGTGGCGATGATTTCGGTAATCTCGAGATCAGTATCCCCCATATAGTAGTCCTCACAGAGCTGTCGAGTTTCTTCTGTCGAGTGGAGGATCCCAGACACGACCCCCCTTTTTCGGTACATTACCGCTCCTAACCTAACTCGCCTATCCATCCAGTCAACGGATGTGTTCAACGACAGGTTTTTAGAGCAACGCGCGCAAGAGGTGGTAGCGAATGTCATTGCATTACTGCAAGCGTCGGCAGGAGAAGACGGTGAACTGCCCAAGATAAACTCTCTTTTTATCACTGAAGGAGAAGAAAACCTGCCGCTATCTGACCTCTTCCCCCTTCTGTCTACGGTGAAATGCCTGAAGCTGCATTTTTCTGTGCAGGATGTGCAGTTCCGTTCGTTCAAGATTGCTCAAATAATGCACAGCCTGGGAGCAACTTTCGATCATGGCAGGAACCAAGAAATTTGTGAAGAGGTTGAACACCTCCCTTTTCTGCACCTACAAACCCTCTCCATAAATCTTCCTCCCAACTTGTACTTCCTTCCACTCCTGACTTCGCTAGCGGTGAAACGGCAGGCGGCTGGTATACCCATTGCAAGGATGGCTATTGCAGAGTGGGATCAGTGGCAGTACCTGCCGCAGGATTCTTTTGAGCGCACTTCTTTTGGAGTTATAGCAGAAACGGCGGAACAACAGCTTAGCCTGGAAAGGCTGTTGGCGGCTGAGGTGGGGAGCTTAGTGTGTGGGAAATATCGATGGGATGGGCAAGATGGAGGAAGTTGGAAGGAGATATAATGGAGTACAGGGCACGCGTCACGGCTTCCTCAGAGCGAGTGATCAGAGACTACTCATGTACATACCTGATAATGAAAAATATGTACGCTGAAACACATGTACAAGTTGTATCCGGATTCACTCGCCGACTCAGGACCCAGATTCCGGAGACTTTGACAAGCGGAGACGTTGACAAGTCTGTGTGACAGACACATTGAAAGAGCAGCTTGAAGTTGAAAGACGGTTGTCAGCAGAGGTGGGAAGTTTGAAATGTGGCAAATACAGTTCAATCGGTAGCGAGAGGGAGGTCGGACGGAGAGAACGCTGGAAAAGGGTTGTCAGATGGGTTGGTTGAGAGATGGTTGGTCATGGACACTTCCGCCATTGATCTATTGGACAACAACGAAATGGCATAAACGGTATGGTGAAGAGTTGTACAAGTGTGGAATAGACAATGTGGTTATTGGGAAACGAGGAATTAAGGGTGCCGTAATCCCCAACAATATGCTGCTTATAGCGACCCTTTGATCGACGTCATCACCCTATCACTGCATTTCTCTCCTCAATGGGCTGCATAACGAGCACTCCCCTAACAGACGATCCTCAGACTCTAACCACCACCCAGCAACCTATGATATCCTCAACAGGAAAGGCCTACATCACAGCCCGCTCAGGCAGTCTATATCTCCAAAACCGTCCTTTCCGGTTCGCGTCGTTCAACCTCCCCACACTGCTCACGTCCACCCCATATGAGCAAGAAGACCTGCTCTCTACCCTTGCACTTGGATGGCCAAATCCAGTCGCAAGGACGTATACTCTTCAGTTGGTGAGTAAGAGGATTGGACAAGGGGAAGCGAATATTATCGGATGGGATGGGCAAGCCGGGCGGTGGAAATGGGACGAAGGCGCGATGAGGAGGTACGATTCTGCACTGGCACTGGCAGCCAAGTGTGCGTCTTCACTCGTTATGTCTCGTGTAAGAATCATATGACGATGATCGTAGATGATGTCCGACTTATCATACCGATCATAAACCAAGACTATGGAGGAGACACGAACTGGGTTAGCAGACTTTGAGGGGCACGCAGACACGAAGCCGCTAATACCTGAAAAGGTGGGAAACTTTACCGATCTGTGTAACTGGGTCGAACCTGGTGCACACTGGTGGACAAGCGGGCGCATGATCGACGTTTTCAAGGTACGTTCATGCAAACCTCTACCCCACCTTCTCCATGCCAATTGACTTTCACGCAGCTCCTCATTACCGATCTCCTCAATCGGGTCAATACCCTCACTGGTGTGCGGTACTGCGACGATCCAACCATATTGTGCTGGGAAACAGGGAACGAGATGAACGGGAGTACGGAGGGGAACCGCCCTGCTCCAGGAGCGTGGACGGTCGAGATCGGGAACCATATCAAGCAATTGGCCCCAAATACTCTCATCATGGATGGTATGTTGTTCCCCATGCCGAGGACGTCGCTGACAAACCCCAGGCTCCTTCGCGCGAAATGACAACCAAAAGTCATGCTGGCCTGCCGAAGTTCTCGTTCCTAATTCTCCGATCTCTATCCTCAGCTACCACTACTACGGTTCCGGCGACGCCTATCGGCTTCCAAAAGACGTCTCTTTCGCACAGAAGCATGGAAAAGTCTTCATCGCGGGCGAGTTTGGGTTCTTTCCTGAAGCGCACGAGTTTGACGCTTTCTTCCTGAGCGCGAGGAAGGCCGGTGCTGCTGGTGCTCTGGTTTGGGCTATGCGGGGTCATGCCCAGGATGGGGGATTCGACACACACGGAGAAGACGACGAAATCTGGGCATATCACGCTCCCGGGTGGACAACGCAAGAAGCCCGTGAAGAATGGGACGCCAGGGAGATCGATGTCATCAACGCTGTTAGGCAAGCGGCACACGATTTTGCGGGCTTGAAGTGCGGCCAACACCCAGTCCCGGTGCGGCCACCCGAGGCTTGGGCTGTCCAGCTCCCGGGAGGATCGTGGGGTCTGGCATGGCGCGGTTCGGCTTGGTCGAAGACGTACGAAGTCCATTCTGACAGAAGCGAAACGCTTGTACATCCTTCGGCCGTAGACTGCTGCATGAAAGGCAAGCTTATGTTACCTCTTCCTGATTTGGGCCTAAGGGAGGGGGAGAAGGCGTGGCTGAGGGTGAGGGGGGTGAGTGCTGAAGGGCAGGTGGGACCGTTCTCGGAGGCGGTGGGCATTCCAAGTTGGTGAGGTACTCTAAGAAGAGGGGGAGTGATGGACTTGTACAGGACTGTTTTGCGCTCGAAGAATACATATTGACACCAAATGCATTATACACACTAGATCAACGATACTTTTCTTGAAAGGTGGCAAATTGGTGACTGGAGAAAAAATGTCTCCGTCATGTGACTGTTATTTCGTTCAATGTTGCATCCGCAACCTTGACTTGGTATCCGATCCATATCATAGCGGCTCAACCACTTTCATCATTTTATCTCGCTTTACATCTTCTTCAACATCGAAGACACACATCATGAGAAGTGATCAGGGCGCCGTTAACCGCGCTGGCTTGCTCTCTCAAGCAATCATGCTCTCCTAGCAGCTGACCAACATTCTCGCACAAATTGGACCATCTCGCTTCATACCGGACGCGACCTTTCTCTCTGTCAATGAAGACAAGACTGCCGCAGAACAACACGACCTCGAGACGACATTGGAGCGCAAACTCCATGAACTGAACGAGCATCGCAACAACGTGCTTTCAACGACCTCAAGATTGACCGATGATCTTCTTCGCCTTATCTTCCAGCAAGGATACGATACTCTTGAAGACGGGACGACCAAGGCTACTTTTGCTCGCCACGTTTCGCACGTTTCACTTCGCTGGCGCGCTGTCGCTGTTGACACGGCGTCGTTATGGACGTTCGGAACATTTTCGACTTCAGCATTTACCGTGGATCCGAGATCGTCTCACGTTCACTCACGTTTTCTAATATCAACATACGCTGGTTCATTCTTCACGCATGCAGTTGGCCGTGCAAAATCATATCCCCTCAGCATCGTCATGAAGCTTGATAAATTGGGCGACCAAGAGCCGGCGCTACAGGAGTATCTCGCTCTTCCTTCCGATCGCATTACCGAACTGTCACTTGTCATCAACCCCAATTGGCAGTCTGGTTGGACAGACACGATATTACGATGTGTTCGGCATGATAGATGTAGCTAGTTAGCGATGCGTCCGCACTACCCACGTGCCTCTAGGGACTGCTGACTAAGCAGAGGCAAACGGAAGCATTCCGGGTGTACAGACGACGCAGTTAGAAGTACATCCAATATTCATCTCTTGCATCCAGTCAAAATACTGCCCTGTCTGTGCTATCCAACCTGGATGACGCGGGGGTGTTAATCAACTACTGTCAACAACTGTTATTATAGGTCCTCACAATAGGAGAAGACGGTGGATTCCCCTTCGTGGTCGAGACTGGTCGATTTCCTTATTTGGTCGAGGGTAGGGTTTGTTAACCCCAACCCATACTCGGCATAACCTGAGTCCTTGTCAGTGGTCAGACCCTAGCTCCTCGCTGTAGCACAGTGAACACCCTGCTATCTACACCTTATCACGGCATGCACAAAGTAATCTACGTACCCTCTGTATTCGTCCAGCCCAAAGCTGTTACAACTCGGGGACTAACGACCCTGCAAGTGTCAATGTGGAGCCTTTGCTGGCATTGGCCTTCCCGCACCTTCAGCGAATTACGCTTGTGAACGTATTCCTTCCTCGTTCTGTTCCGTTGGTTTGTCCAGTCTTGGAAAATTGTCGTCAACTCAACTTGTCCCTGTTTTGGTCATGGAGGGAGCAGCCCAACCCACGCTTAGCGGCCCTCCTCAAGAGTGCTCCCCAGCTTGAAGACCTGAGGCTCACTTACTGCGTTTCTCGCGACGGCCGCCCCGATAGGGAACTCCCCGAGCCAAGGCCGCGTTTTGATCCAGTTGAGAGGATATTTTTGTGGGGGCTACGGAGCCTTTGGTGTCGACTTGAGGGTGACTGTGGACTACCATTTACATATCTCGCTGCGCCCAACCTCGTACACCTATCGATCGAGGATGTACACAGAGCGACAGAATTCCTGGACGGAGAAACGAGAAATTTCTTAGCAGACATTAAGGCCTTCCTGGAGGCTTCAGCAGGCCAAGAAAACATACTTCCCCAAATACGGTCTCTGTCTCTCCCTACAACGGAACGATACATGGTTCACGATATCTTGCCTTTCTTTTCGGCATTGGAGTCCTTGAATGTGTTTTACTTCACGCTGGACGACCCTTATATTGAACGGTCGTATACCGAATTGCTGAAATACCTGGGGACTGCGGTCCAATTGCCAGCCTCCGATTCTAATATCAATCCAGAGCCAACCGCCCTTTGTCCCCGACTGGAGGTGCTCTCCACAAACCTGTGTGCCACTGCATCTCATCTTTCTCATCTGACAACGCTCGCCACCAGACGTCGGGCCCTTGGAGCACCACTGGCGAGATTGGAGATTTCTGAGTGGCCACTAGTGATAGCCCCAGAAAAATTTTGGCGGTACAATTATGTAGTCCTCTCAGAGACACTGCAAGATTAACTTGACATAGAGAGGAAACTGGGAGCAGAGGTCGGTATCCTGATATGCGGTAAATATAGGTGGAATTGGCAGGACGGGGGGATGGGGAAGGTGATGGAGAACCGCACAGATGATAGGGTAGAATCAGTTTACGGCTACTAATGCTTGCTAATCATCGTTTTTTTTCCGGATGGACAGCTGTTAAGTCAGCGGAAAAGAGTAAGCCACAACGCCGATATCTATTCCAATGATCTTCGCCAACGAGTCCTCCCTAACCTCCCAGCTCACCAATCGTGCCCGGTTGCCTCGTGGATACAGCTGCAATGGTGTTACAGCTCAGGCGGATTCCTATGTATGACACAGCGTGTGGATTGTCATTGTACTAGATAAGCCCGTTCCAAAAGAACACATGCGGTCATTGTATAGAGTCGATAAAAGGACGGTGCAGTAGTGTACTGATCGCTGTGTGCTTAAACGCCTTTGTGTGGTGCCAGTGTGTGTATCATCACTGATCTATAGGGCCAGAGTAAGATGATGAGGTCCGTGCAGCCCCTCAGGCTCGGGGTAATGGATGTCACCGGTATCACATTCTCCTCACTACTAGCCCAATCGGTCTTTGTTCCACAGGCCAGACTTTCTGGAGAACAAGAGGGAAAGTCACAATGATCACCAGAGACACAGTTCATGCCCTGCGCTTAGTTGCCTGCTGGAAGGGACGGATCCAGGGAATACGACACAAAAATGAGAATGCCCGCGTCTCCAGTTGAAGGCGCTCTCCATAAACGTTCTGGCTTCATCTGACCACTAGTACTTGAAACCTTTGACGAGATTAGCGGTACGGCGTCGGCGGGTCGGGAGACCGCTTGAGAGACTAGAGATCGGGCTTTGGTGTCGTAGGAGTTGTAGTATGGCTAAGGCTGAGGAAGGGCAGCTTGACATGCATGTAGAGGGCCGTTGGTAGCGGAAGGGGAGAAAGAGACGGGGAAAATCCGACTGGAGGGAAAATTCCGCCTGTCTTCGATCCCATGGAAGGTGAGGATGGCATTTATGATTACTGACCGGTCACCGTAATCATATCGTGCTCGGAGCCGATCATTATTAACTATACTGAAGCAAATATGAACGCGCGAAAAGCACGTGGCTCACGTGGCACCACGTGTTGGCTCGGGCCCCGGAGCGGTGCCTGTCAGGGTCCCAGAGTCCGGGACATATAGGACCCTAGCTCAGCCCCTGTACAGGTTTGCCTCCCGACCTACCCCAAATTGGTAAGTCTCATTTGGGCCCTTTTTCGTGGCTGTGACACTACCCTGTCACGAGGGCATCCAGGTTTTGGGGCACGTCTGGACTATGGACTCTGGATACAGATGTCAGGGTCCTAAGCTTAGTAATTTAATCCTGTTCTGCATCAACCAGGCAGGGCAGGGTGCATTGCTCAGCAATTCAATAGCCAGTGCTGCCTAACACCAAATGCATAAGTCCAATAGATACAATTAGTTAGTGCTCTATCTAGATGTCATGTAATTATTAATTGATACTACTACACAAAAAACAAGAAAAACAAAGGACTTGGAGGACATCACCTCCAAGCCTGTCTATTGTATTTCTACACAGTCAATTCACCAATGACTACAGTTCATGGCCCTTCTCTTACTCTCCCTCTTCATCTGACTCCACCCACCAAGCCAGCTCGTTCATTTCCACCTTGCCATCCTTCAGACATCTATCATTCTTCCTCTGGGCACACAACTGGAACCTTGCCCATGTACTCCCTGGCCATTTGCTGAACCTTTTGATGAGCTTCTTCAGGCCAGTGGACTCCAACAACTTGGCATGTTCATACCAAGTTTTGTACTTGCCCTCAAAACCATGCACCTGCTTGAAGGCTTCCCCCCAAAGAATGTGGCCCGGTGTAGCCTTGTCTGTATAGCTACAGATGTGGGCAATGTTGTGCATGACTTCATGAAAAGTCCACAACCTGGGCCATGTCTTGTCCAGCACCTCCAGGTGCAGAAGTCAGGCAGGGGAGGATGGCAGCTTGACAGTGATGGGCGCAGGCTCTGGCAGTGGCAAAGTCAGGTCAATGGTGCCTTCCCAGTCCATTGCTGTCAGCATGGCTGCTGCAATGCCATTGATCATGTCCTCCACATCCGGCAAAATTGTTGGCATCAAGTGTCACCACTCTGCTACCTGTTAGGGCAACACAGGCTGACTAAGTCTGCTCACCTAAGAGTGCCAAGAGTCTAAGCAGGCAACAAGGACGTGGAGTAGACCTGATGACTAAGACCTATCTACAGTATAGGTACCTGTGGATGATCCTAAGAGACCAAGTCTGAAGAGACAGTC
>NW_024467203.1:70087-104849 GCF_000292625.1 Dacryopinax primogenitus
CCCATGGTAATGGCTGTCATGACTCTGGTTTCCATGACCTATTGTCACCATAGGTAGTGGGTGTCATAGTTACTATTGGGTTGGAGATTAGACACAGGGGCTGTAGGCTGATTACTCCAGGAAGCTGTCATAAGCTGTTGGAGCTGCTGAGTCAGCTCTAGGACCTGTGCTTGAAGAATAGAAATGGGATCAGGGAATTCTTCTGCTTGTTCCATAATGGTGGATATGGAATAAGGCAGGTGTTGGGTGTGTGTGGTAAGAGTAGAGGCAGGTAAGAGTAGAGGTGGAGTGGTGAAGCAGAGGTTGTCACTTGGAGACTTGGTCTTCTGTTAGGGCAACACAGGCTGACTAAGTCTGCTCACCTAAGAGTGCCAAGAGTCTAAGCAGGCAACAAGGAAGTGGAGTAGACCTGATGACTAAGACCTATCTACAGTATAGGTATCTGTGGATGATCCTAAGAGACCAAGTCTGAAGAGACAGTCCCAGGCAGAGTAGGCCTTATATTTATACCTCTGTGGTGGAACCTGCTAGAACATCTTGCTTACTCAGCCTAGTCAGGTGATCAGGTCATATGACCAAGGATGAGGTCATATGAGGTCATGCACAGCCATGCACAGCAGGTCACCTGACCATCCAATCCTTCCAGCAGGTTCCAGCACATGCCAAGGTATACCAGCTACTTCCATGTCATAAAGGCTTAGTCATGTCTCTTGACCAAGCAATGAGCTGGTGCCCTGACAGATGCCATCCCAGACCTGCCAAAACCCTGTACCAAATGTGCTGAAAATGCAGAAGATGAGATGGTCTTGCAGGCACTCTTGGTTACTCTCACAGAAACCCTGGTTGAAGTGCCCAGCAAGGTCCTAGCATTGGCATGTCCCCTCTTCAACAAGGTGCTCAAGGAAGCCCTGCTGAAACAAGCCCATGATGACAGCAGTCACAAAGGTTTCCAGACTGTTGCTTGTATCCTCCATCTCTGATTTTGGTGGCCCAACCTATGTGCAAATATCAAGTGGTACCTCCATACCTGCCATGCATGTCAAGTCCACAGCATTTGGAAGGTCCTCAAACCTCCAACAGTCGACTATCTGGCTCTGCTTTTCTCAAAGATTTACTGCAGTACCATGAAGATGCCTCCCATGAAAGGCTACACTTGCATTGCTCAAGTCTGCTGCTCCCTCTCCTCATATCCCAAATGGTGTCCCTTAAAATCAGAGACTGCAACGGCCCTTGCATTGTTCCTCTTCCATGATGTTATCTGCCACTGGGGAAATATTGCAGAGATTGTTACTGACAATGGATCAGCCTGGGTAGCTGCTGTCAAGGAACTGGCACAATGCTTTGGCATCTGGCACATCTGAATTTTGCCATACAACTCTTGTGCAAATGGTGCAGTCAAATCAAAACATTTTACAGTTTGACAGGCAATTCTGAAAGCATGCAGAGACAATATCAAGCAATGGCCTGACAAAGCACCTACCACATTCTGGGCTGAGCGAATTTTGGTCCAGCACAGCACCGGTCTCTCCCTGTATTTCATTGCACATGGTGTTCACCTGGTCTTCCCCATGGACTTCAAGCAAGCCATGTTCCTCGTGCCCCCACCCAAATTCCCTATAACTGACAGTGACAAGCTAGCCTACAGAATTCGACAGCTCAAGCATCACAAGTCCAATTTATCTGAGCTCCAGGAGAAGGTTCACCAAGCCTGCCTGAGAGCTGCAGACTGATTTAAGGACAACAAGCACATCCTCACTGATTATGACTTCAAACCTGGCACCCTGGCCCTCATTTGCAATACTTGGATAGAGAAGGAGCTCGACCAAAAATCCAAGCCCCAATTTCTTGGACCTATGGTTGTTGTTACCTGTGCCACCTGCAGCAGTTATGTGATCACTGATTTGGATGGGGCCATCCTCAAAGCCTGCATCACAACAGTTCTGCATTTACCTGTACCACCAACAATCTGAACACACCCCCACCTTACCCAACATATTGCAGCAGACATCTGCCAAAATCCTGAAGACCATGAGAGACATGTTGTCAACTACCACAGAGCCTGACCCCAAATAAATAGTGCAGACCTTATACCCACAAGACTGTCAAACAGCATGCATGTACCTCCTGACTTCATCCCTCATTTTCTTTTGTTTCCCTGAGATATATCTACTAAGTCCACAGGCGGACTCAGTAGTATGGTAACAACATGATCCCTACTCGAATACCTGCGAATTCCTATGATATACATGACATCTGAATTACAGAAAAAAAAAAAAAAACAGGGTTTGAAGTCACATGTCTTGAGGCACACTGCAGTAGCATCAAGTGGACAAGATGGATTACCTTGAATTTTGCTTAAGGCAAAATTTGAATCTACAAGAACATGAAGACAGAACTATGCTACGATTATGACTACTGGACAAATTATGACACAAGGAAAAGACAGAAAAGAAAAGGCAACAAAAAAAAAGAAAGACCCTGCTTTACTCAGTCAGAGCTTTCCCCAGGAGAGTCTGAACTTGATC
Source organism: Dacryopinax primogenitus (assembly GCF_000292625.1). Lineage (NCBI taxonomy): Eukaryota > Fungi > Basidiomycota > Dacrymycetes > Dacrymycetales > Dacrymycetaceae > Dacryopinax > Dacryopinax primogenitus. The sequence goes on from NW_024467203.1 coordinate 72,613, forward strand.
TGCCCAGCCCATCGCAGTGTTCACCACTTTCTGCACAGTGTCCACTGCTTTTTGAGCTATCTGCAGGCTCTTCCGGAGCTTGAGCATCTTGTGCTCTGCCATACGGAGCGGCATGACCAGCAGCTTGACCTCTACAAGTTCAGTTAGCATCACCCAAATATGAACTACAGATGGAAAGGACTTACCGGCCTCCAGAAGGCGGGACCACTTGAGTGACAGGCCAACCAAGTCCTTGTTGTCCTCCTGCTCATGCTTTTTGGGCTTCACCAGCATGTAGCTGTGCACCGGCTTCTGCTTTTTCTTCTTGGCAGGCTTTTCAGTGGGTTTTTCAATGGGCTTGGGCTCAGGAGTCTCCAAGAGGAAAAGATCCTCCACAGACACTGGAGGCAAAGCCATGGCCTTGGCGAGACATGCTGAAAGGGAGTCTGTAAAGGTCAATAAAAGCAGCAGAATAAGCAGTGTACCTGTACACACGCTGCAAGGCTTTTTTGCTGCCTTGCACATCAAGCAAATTACCTTATTGGCCACCTCCACAATATCGCACTTGTGGTGCACCTTACCGTCCTTGACAATGGCATGCTTGCAACACAACATACACTGCCAAAAATGTGTCAGAAAAGTTAAGCAGTGCACAAAAAGCAGGGACAACTCATGCAATTTTCAGCCACAAACAACTCCAACACTGTGGCATCCATTGTTGCCAACAACACCTTTACCAGTGTCTCTTCTGGCATCCACCCCTGCAATAATTTGGTCAGCATCTGTAAGCACAAAGAGGAAAGCAGGTGACTTACTGCATTGCAGGAGTCCTCCTTCATTGGCCTCCTGCAGGCCCTGGTTGCAGGTGACGTCTTATCCATGCCATTGTTGAGGTGCCGCATGACTGCCTTTGCCAGCATCGTCTCCTTTGCCTTTGCCTTACCCTTTTCAGCCTTTGCCAGCAGGCTGGCCAGGCTCCCCAGGGATGTCTGCATAATTCGGGTTAGTAACAGGCACCAGCTTGCAAAAAAGGAAACATGTACCGAAAAACCAGACAACATTGCCTTAAACTTCTTCTCCTCCTCATCCTCTTCCTCCTCCTCTTTGGCCGGTGTGGACAAGGCAGCCAGCTCCTCTTGCTGGTCAAGGGCAAAAAGTTGGACCCACTTCTCAGGCAAATTGCAGACAAGGGCAGACTGAGGACTATTGAGGAGCAATGTGACTGCATTGCCAAATGGCATGATGTCCGGATACTTCACCAACAGCAAGAATCCAGGATCCTCTGCATCTTCACGCATGTGGGCAATGATAGCAGCAGTCATCTTCAGCATGCCAGTGTGCTCATCTTTTGGCAGTGCTGGCTTGGCAGCAGACTTGCAAGTGCTGGACTTTGCCATTTTGGAGCATTGGGATGTGAGGAAGTGGAGGCAGGGGTTCAGTTGAGATCTGCAGGGACAGGAAAGGCAAAATTCAGTCCCATTTATAGGCACAAGAGCCCCTCAACAGAAAACAAAAATATGCATGGGCCCTGCTAAGTGCCAATATCCAGAACACAGTTTCAGCAAAGGCAGTGCCAATAAACACCACACTGGGCTTTGCAAAGCAAGAATGTGGCCAATCAGGGTCTCAGGCACCATGTGACTCAATGCAACACACATGGTCAGGGTCCCTCTTGCAGACTTAGGCAGCACTGCAAGCCACCACTTAGGGTCTTCACATGCTGGCCAGCCACCCCATGTGCCAAATGTGCAGCAACACCCTTTATCAAATATGCTGATGCCGCCATTTTACCAGTGCCCCCATATGCAGCCCAATGTCTTACAGCAGAGAGTCTCGTGATTGGTCCCTGATAATGCTGCTCTTGCCTAACTCGATATTTGGCGGTACCACACTGCATTCCTGGCTGTGCAATTATGTCAACTGGAGCCCCACTGACTCGGGGAGTCAGTATTCAAGGTTTGGGGGGGATGAACAGCCCCACCTCCAGTGGGGTGTGTCAGGCTGGTATTCCCACAGCTATTTTCAGGCCTTAGAGATTGTTGCAAAGCACTATGGGCCCTCACTATGCAGACAATGCAACCCAGCAACAAGTCTCAACTCCCCCGGATATTCAGCATGGTGACTACTATGATTTCCCAAGCAACGGGACCACTTGGATATTTGGCATGACAACTGCAGGTTTCCCCTGCAATGGGATCAACCCACACGGATATTCAGCATGCCAATGCCTGCCTAGGAGAGGGATCCAGAGACCAGATTAGTATGGAGTGTGGTTTTCAGTAGCTAGTATAAGTAGTTTCCAGAAACTCCTGTATCTAGCTTATTCTGCCCCTCTTCTGATAGACTTATACAGATCTGATTATTTGTATACTGGCAGATTTGACTTGACTTAGCAGATTTGACTTGACTTAGCAGATTTGACTTGACTTATCATGACTTGACTGGATGGACACTGAGCTCCAATTATTGCATGCTGACTATCAATAGCTCAGCTACAGGCTGACTCCCGCATTTTCTACTGACTTTCCCCCATCTCTCCCCTCTTTCCCCAGTGAGTTCTTGCACACCACCCATCGGACCAATATTTCGGACACCTCTTGGGTTGGATCAGCATGCAAAAGAGATGGCAGAGACAGTCTTCAAAAGCCATGTGCTTTTTGGCTTGAAGGATGGATGGCATGCCACCATAGTAGACCCAAACCTCCTCTGCAGCTTGCTTCTCACAGTAGAAGTTGAGGTAGTAGGTCATCCTGCATATCCTGCAGTGCAAGGATATGAGGACAATGGGGATTGTGCCCTGGGCCAGCATATACAACATGGCAAAGTGCTGGTTGCAAAGGGTCAACATGGCATGCATGCCAGTGCAAACATGGTGGGGACAGGCATCCCTGAGGCATATTTGGGTTGGAGGGTAGAAATGTTTGATGCCTAGTAGTATATAGATGAATGGGAGATAAGGGGAATGAAAGGAGGAGCTCACCAAGGTTGTATTTCTGTGCAAAGTGTGCAAAGAAAGGGAGGGGATCTACCAGAGGGCCAGTAGGACGCATAGGATCCCTGTCAGGTGTTCAAGCAGTCCACTGAAGAGCTTGCCAGAGGACAGGAATGTGCCCTGGTGGGAGCCCAAGCAAATCAGAGAGGAAAGCTGCAACTGTGTTCAGTATCACAGCCAGTGGAGTGTTGAGGTGTTTGATGCCAGGGATTTCTTGCCAGGTAATGCACATTTGGAGGTGCTGGCAGAGGGTGATGAAGAGGAGGGCTTGCTGGACAGTGAGTTGTGGCAAGGACTCATGTGCTGCCAAAAGCTGGCGAATGAGGTTGAGGAGTCACATGGTGGGTGGGGGAGTTGGTATGAGGAGAGGAGGGGAGGGGAGTTGAGGGAGGGAGGAGTCAGCAAGGGGCAGTGGATTGGCAGCAAGCTCAGGTGGTTGGATGACAATGAGAATGACTGGTGCCATTGATCAGGTATAGTAGATAACTGGTGATGATGTACATAATGTAGGAGTCCAATGGAATAATATTATGTCAGCTGAGTAAGATATGTACAGTAAGCAAAAAACACTGCCACATACCCTGTCCAGAGTCCAGAGTCCAGAGGACCCTGCCCCAAAACTTGTATGTACTGCCTGTCACAGCCATCACTAGAAACAGATGCATCTGTTATTAGTGGTGGCTGTGACGCAATTCGCGGTGGCTGTGACACAATTTGCGGTGGCTGTGACACTACTCTAGGGATTAGGGTTCAGGTTATGGTTTACCAAGGATAGCACACCATTGGAAAGCATTTTTCAAGGAGATTTCAATGGTAGTGATCCTACAGCTGTGCTACCAAGGATAGCACACCATCAGAAAGCGTTTTTTGAGGAGATTTCAATGGTGGCAATTCTATCTTTCTTTTTCTTCACAAATTAACTTTATAACTAACCAATACTCATGCCAGTACACAACCTTAATCTACCTCAAGATTTTTGCTGTTCAAGTGGCTGAGGCCTGTCACATAATATTATGTAAGCATTTCATTGTTATTTTACATGCATCACTTATATGATTTAGGCCTGATCCATCTACACCTTGCTCTAATCAATGGAATGAAGAGCACATTCGATGTGAACAACAGTTGACATCCCCTACTGAATGCCATTGTTGCATGCCCTATGCCCAGCAACTGCCAATTCCCTAACCTGTTTTTCATCATCTGCCTGTTCAGGTATATCAGTTGCCATCCGCTCAAAAAAGGAGCATCTGTGATGCAAACCTTGATGCTCTTACAGCACATGCTCAAGCAGTCTTAGGCAATAATCCTCCTCAAGCTGTGCCACCTCCCCTACATCAATTGCAATCTACTCAACAATGGATCCTCCATAATGCACAGCTTGATGATCTTGCAGCACGTGCAAGGGCAGTCTTAGGTGATGGTCCCCCTCAAGGTGCACTCACTCATGAAGAGCATCTTGCAAGATGAAGACAATCAAGAAGCACAAATCAACAAATTAATGCTGAACCTGCAGCCTCTATACTTTCAGCAGGCAGCACAAGATGCACTCACAGGACTTGCACAATTACAACTTCAGCATGGTGATATCTTTTACCAAGCCAGACTGGGACACAATTTCCCTGAGGTTGAAGAGAGGGCTAGGGTGGAGGAGCTAGAACAAGAAGCTCAGGAAGCCTTACAAGCAATTCAAGCACCATGCCCCTGGGATCAAAATATGATCCAGCAATATGCTATGAAAGCCCAACAAAACAGCAATAAAGTGATCAACCTGGGTGAAATGACTTATCAATGCTCCACCTGCCATGCTCTACACTTTATCAAAGAATGCCATACAAATTCCTCCATCTGTGAGCCAGTTTTTACCAAGTGCTGTGCTACTAGCCAGATCAAGCTCCCACCCTTCCAAGTGGTTCCTCCTGTGTTGGCCCAATTGGTAAATGGAGGAGACCCAAATGCAAAGCACTTTCAGCAGCATATCCAACAATACAATCATGCACTCTCTTTGGTCTCTTTGGGTGCTAAGAGGGATGAGCACACTGCAAGGGGAGGTGTGTATTCCTATTCAATCCAAGGAGCACTCCACCATTGCTATGGTCCTGCACATCCTGGAGAAGATACACACCCTTCCTATAACCAGCTCTACTTCCTTGATCCAGTGGCAGCTCAGGCTGAGCTTAAGCACCATAATCCAGCACTCAAACCACAGATTCTGTGGGAACTTACCAAAATGCTCAAGGAAACACACTTTTATACCCAGCAATTTATGCACGCATATCAAGTACTGCAGGCACAAGAGCAGCAAATTCAAGAAGCAGGCCAACCCAATGAGGTGGTGGAAGTTCAGCTTCACTTTGATCCCAATACAGACCAGCACCATTACAATCTTCCCACAGTTGAGGAAGTGGCAGTGGTCTGGCCAAACTCACTCACCAATGAGCCAAGGGATATTGTGCTACACAATAGAACAGACAGCTTCCTCACAACAATGAACACTGGCAACCCAGCTTATATGCCACTCCATTATGTCCTGCTCTTTCCACATGCTGAACATGGATGGCACTGGAATATTCCTAAGGTTGGAGAAGCCCCTCCACAGCAACAAGGAGAGGCAGAGGGTGATGATGTTGGAGAGGATGGGGATGAAGCAGCAGTGCACACCTCAGCAAAGACAGTGACTGAGATGGAGTACTATCAATATCGCTTGCATGTCCACTCTCTTCCTTGGGCACAGCATCTCTTCCAATGTGGCCAACTCTTTCAGCAATTTGTGGTTGATGCTTGGGCATCAGTGGAGCAAGATTGCCTATGATGGATTGAGCACAATCAGAAGACTATCCGTGCAGAGCTCTACAATGGCTTGGCAGATGCAGCAGCAAGAGCTGATAATGCAGAGCCAGGGCAACATGATCTTGCTCAGATTGGCACATGTATCATCCTTCCTGCCACCTTTGTATCCAGTGCACAGTACATGTACCAGCTCTATCAAGACTCCATGGCCATTGTGTGCTGGGCAGGACAGCCTGATATCTTCCTCACCTTGACTGCAAACCCCAAGTGGCCTGAGATCATTACCTCACTCCTTCCAGGACAGAAAGCAGAAGATTGACCAGATATTGTTGCATGAGTCTTCAACCTAAAGCAAGATGAAGTTTTACACCTTATTTACAAGGAGGACCTGTTTGGCAAGGCAGTGGCAAGAGTCTACACCATTGAATACCAAAAGTGTGGCTTGCCTCACATGCATCTTCTCATCTTCCTCAATCAAGCCTCCAAGCTACACACTCCACAAGAGGTGGCTCTCCATGTTTCAGCAGAGATCCCCTCACAAGAGGAGGATCCTGATCTCTTCAACTTGGTGATCTCTCATTTGATGCATGGGCCATGTGGGGCTGCCTTCAAGGATGCAAAATGCATGGTAGAGGGCAAGTGCAGCAAGGGCTTTCCCAAGAATTTCTGTTCTGAGACAGTAATGGATGGTGACTCTTATGTGTGACTTTGCTGTCATGATAATGGCTGCTATATTGAGAAGAATGGGGTTCCTCTGGATAATCGATGGGTGGTCCCATATCCAAAGTGTGTAATAGCTCATTGAGTGTGGCCTAATAGCTGACCCAGAGTAAAAACCTGCTAAAGCAGATCAGAGCACATTGCAATACTGAATTCTGCTTTAATGTGGGTGCAGTCAAATATATTCATAAGTATATCTACAAGGGTCAAGATCACATTACCTTGGAGGTTGGCAATGAGGTGAAAAGCTATCTTGATGCTTGCTATATTGGACCTGTGGAAGCAGTTTGGCACCTCTTTTGCTTTTGAATGCACAAAGAAAAGCCATCCATCTATTGGCTTCCTGTGCATTGCCCTGGAGAACATACAGTCTTCTTCAATGAGAATGATGAGATGCAACAAGTGCTTGAAAGTGGTGCAGCAGCCAAGACAAAGCTCACAGAGTTCTTCACAATGAATGCATCTCTACCAGAAGCACAGTGCACACTCACCTATCAAGAGTTCCCAACCCACTTTGTGTGGAAAGGAACAAGCAAGCACTGGGATGTGCATAAGGCTCAGTATGCCATTGGATGGATGTACTTTGTGCACCCAACTGCAGGGGAGTGATTCTATCTGCACACCCTCCTAGCACATATGCCTGGGCCTACAAGCTTTGAAAATCTTTGAACCATAGATGGTATTCTCCATCCTACCTTCAAGGCTGCATGTAGGGCACTGGGTCTCCTTCAAGATGACCAAGAATGGATCGATTGCCTTGAAGAGGCCTCCAACATGCAGACTGGTGATCCAACCCAAGAGGTGTCCAAAATATTGGTCCAATGGGTGGTGTGCCAGAACTCACTGGGGAAAGAGGGGAGAGATGGGGGAAAGTCAGTAGAAAATGTGGGAGTCAGCCTGTAGCTGAGCTATCAATAGTCAGCATGCAATAATTGGAGCTCAGTGTCTCTCCAGTCAAGTCAAATCTGCTAAGTCAAGTCAAATCTGCCAGTATACAAATAATCAGATCTGTATAAGTCTATCAGAAGAGGGGCAGAATAAGCTAGATACAGGAGTTTCTGGAAACTACTTATATTAGCTACTGAAAACTGCACTCTATACTAATCTGGTCTCTGGATCCCTCTCCTAGGCAGGCATTGGCATGCTGAATATCTGTGTGAGTTGATCCCGTTGCAGGGGAAACCTGCAGTTGTCATGCCAAATATCCAAGTGGTCCCATTGCTTGGGAAATCATAGTAGTCACCATGCCGAATATCCGGGGGAGTTGAGACTTGTTGCTGGGTTGCATTGTCTGCATAGTGAGGGCCCATAGTGCTTTGCAACAATCTCTAAGGCCCAAAAATAGCTGTGGGAATATCAGCCTGACACACCCTACCGGAGGTGGGGTTATTCACTGGCAAACAGCTTCAACTTCTTTTTGTCACAATGTTACAGCACTGTCACCCTGCTGCCCCTGGTGAACTCTGGATGCACTTCAAGGAACACCTCTGTGATGCCCTCCTTCGCCAACTCCATTGCTCTCACCCAGAGATGACACAGGAGGATGCATTGGACTATGGCCTCTATCTAATTGATAAGCTCCTCTGCACACAAGGCTCCAGCTTGGAGGATCCCAAGTTCCATGGTGAATTTCCAGCCTTTTGCACAGATTGGGAGAGGGTGCTAGCCCTTGATGATAACCATCTGATTGCTGAACAGCTGGACTATGATCGAGTCCAACTGGCAGAAGATGCAGAAGAGATGACCAGCAAGATGAATGAAGAGCAACAACATGCCTTTGATACCATCATCACACATGCAGAAACTGGATCTCTTTTCTGGCTCCAGGGCCCAGGGGGGGCTGGAAAGACCTTTGGCAGTCTGTGCAAGGCTCCATTCAGCTGGCAAGATTGTGCTATGTGTGGCTTCTTCTGGAATTGCAGCACTGCTTTTTCCAGGGGATCACACAGCACACTCCATGTTCAAGATCCCCATTGCTTGCCTTGACACATCCTCCTGCAACATACACAAGAATAGCTGGCTAGCAGCTATGCTGCGAAGAGCCTCCATCACTATCTGGGATGAAGCAACAGCACAGCATTGCTATTGTGTTGAAGCAGTAGATCACACTCTCTGTGATATCAGAGATCAGCCTGATCTTCCCTTTGGTGGAATGACAATGGTCTTTGGGGGTGACTGGCAGCAAACATTACCTATGGTTCCACATGGAGAAAGGGTGGACTTCATCAATGCCTGCTTGCAGTGCTCACCTCTCTGGCCTCATAATGAAATCTTGCATCTCACTCACAATATGCAGCTGGATGCTAACAACCCTGAGAGTGCAGCTTTTGCAAGTTGGCTATTGGAGGTGGGAAGTGGCAAGGCAACACATGGTGATGGGACTATCCAGCTTCATCCAGGCATGCCTTGCGGTGAGAAGCCAGAAGACCTGCTCTCAGTGATCTACTGAGATATCAAGAATCCACAAATCGCAGGCCCTGCTGGAGACAACTATTTCTTGGAACAAACCATTCTGGCTGCATGAAATACAGATGTGGATGGAATGAATACACAGGTGCTCACACAGCAACCAGGTGAAAAAAACTGTGTTTTGCTCAGCTGACTCACTGGAGGAAGAACCTGGGGTCAAAGGTAGCCTTGAGCTGCCTGTGGAATACCTCAACTCACTCAAACTACCTGGACTCCCTCTGAGCAAGCTGCACATTAAGCTGGGATGCCCCCTTATGCTTATGTGTAATCTGGCTCCAGCACAAGGTCTCTGCAATGGAACCCACATGCAGGTTATCTGTGCTTCACACTGAGTCCTTGAAGTTTGCTTGCTTGGAGGTGAACACCATGGAGAGATAGCACTTATCCCCTGTGTAACTCTCACTGCATCTGAGGAAGCAGCACTCCCCTTCATCTTCAAGAGATGACAATTCCCAGTGTGACTGGCCTTTGCAATGACAATTAATAAGTCACAAGGCCAGTCTGTCAAACATGTTGGGCTGGATCTTTGCATGCCTGCTTCTGCACATGATCAATTATATGTTGCACTTTCACGTTCTACAACTGCAGGTGCAGGTTCTTTTACCCCCACAGTCAGCAAATAGACCAAGGAGGAATGTAACTCCAAATGTTGTATACCCTGAAGTTCTTGGAATACTTGATGTACATAGAAATTAATTGAATTACAACATAAAACAGTGAATGAAGTGAGACAGGCTCCCCTATAGAAATTAATTGAATTACAACATAAAATGGTGAGCAAAGTGAGACAGGCTCCCCTAGTTTATGTGATATATTTGTGTTGGCGTGTGCCAACTCCGGTTGCTGGGTACACTGCCACTGATATCAATGCTGGTGTGATCCGGGGATGCCGTGTCGCTAGAAGAAAAGAGGGCGTCCAGCACAACTACTGAATAGCCAGCATGGATGCCGAGTGGAAGTCTTTTAAAACAACTCATAACTTGCCAGCATGCAAATACCAAGCGCGAGAAGGGATGAAGAATTCGAGTGTCGTCAGATGAGAAATGGAACGGCAGAACCTCTGTAGCTGCTCACGTGCCATTTTTTGAGGGATATAGAAAGGGTTTGACAGGGTCTGCGCTTCATGCTGACTGCCCCGCCAAGTGTGTGTTCCACTCCTTTTTTTACTCTCGCTCTTTGCTGGTCTCTTTCCACTTCACTGGCAGCATAACTCTACTCTTCATTATCTGGGAAATTACCATCAGTCTAGTGAAGGATATATCCACTTTCAATCAGCAACCATTGGCAGCGAATTCACCGACCGCTCTCCAAGGGGACGTTAATGTCCCTCACCAAAAAGCGCGGCAGGGGGCAGGCAATTCAACTACAACGCGTATCCCTCCGCCCTGTTCACCCTTCATCCTCATCGTCGCCTTCCCACACTTCCCCATCATCCTATCACCCGCACATGTCCTCCCAGCTCCCCTCTTCTGGATCCTCGCCTTCTCCAGCACTGCGATTTCTCAGGAAACGAAGCCCCATGAGGTGTGTCCTCCTCCTGGTACTTTTCGCCGCGACGTTCGCTGCTCTTTGGCTCCTCATGCAGCCGAAAGACGTCGACCTAGAAAGATATGCACAAGATTCGAGCAGATCGAACGCAGGGGGGAGAGAATACACGCCTCAGCGGCCTGGACCTCCAGATCGTTCTTCACCTCGTCCAATAGAGCAAGAACAAGAATCCGCACGCTCTCAATCTCCCCAACCCCCACCACGTATCCCTCCTGCACCAGACGCCCCCCTCCCTCCTCCACTCGTCGATACCCTCCCTCCCCCTCCGACCGACGTAGTTGCAGAACCGAACCCGAATGACCCGAAGCTGCACAAGTTTCCTCCAATCGAGAAAGAGGGTCCGAGGGAGATCGACCTCCGTTGGTGGCTCGACCATGGAGCTACGTGGTTCCTCGAGCCTATTCCTGCCCTGGTAGATGCACCCCCTCCCTCGACGTTCAAGTGCGAGAACACTCCTGATTTCGGACCGCTCCTTCTGATTGCAGTGTTCTCCACTGCCAAAGGTTGGGAGAAGCGCGACCTCATCCGCGTGCTCGGTAGACAAGGATTGGGTCCCGCAATCGCATCCCAAGTTCTATTCCGTTTTGTCGTAGGCCGAACGAATGACAAGGAGTCCGAAGATCGATTGCAGCTCGAGATTCAGCGATATGGGGATATACTGCAACTCGAATTTCCGGAGAATATGGATGAGGGAAAGACGTACCAGTTCTTGCGCTGGGTGGGGGAAAGGCCAGAGAGCGAAAGACCGAGATTTGCCATGAAGACGGACGATGATGTGCGTCTCTTCTTCCTTGGTATATATCACGTGATTCTGATTTTCTACGCAGACATTCCTTGTGCTCCCCAATCTGCTCAGCGTTATCTCCTCCCTCGACTGCTCGCAGAACATATATTTTGGGACTTCGTGGGGAGCGTGTATTACCGACTGTTATCCGTTCTATATGCGCGGGATGGCATATGGGCTCAGTTGGCCTCTGGTGCGTTCACGCTTCGTTTCCGTAACGCGTCCCACGCGTGTAAGCTCGGTTGACCAACTGTCGAACAGATCCGCTGGCTGACAACAGCCAGTCTCTCGTTCGACGACTATCGCTCAACAGAAGACGCGCGTACGGGCTCTTGGTTCCTCTCCCTCCCAGCGACCGAGAAGATGTATGTCGTAGACTTGGAGCGGAGACTGGGCGATTGGGATGGGATCAGCATACCCGTCAATTCGGGCACGGTCGCACTGCATGCGATGAAAAGTAATTGGGTGAGTGTTTCTATACCTTTTTCGAGCTATTTTATGCGCATATATGCCGTTCGTTGAACCGGACTGACGAAAACCAGTTATGGGCCAAGGTCGGGCTACAACTGATGGACACCTGGGAGAAGGAGGAAAAAGAGTACATGTACAATGGTGAGCGAAGCAGAAAGGGGAGGGAGTTGCCTGAGGGTGAGGAAGGGGGGGAGGAAGAGCAAGACCCGGAGCCATAGCACCTTCGGTTCATGGACTCGTTCGCTTCGCAAGCCTCCTTCGGAGAGTCGCTCCTTGCGCGTGGAGATTCTCCTCACGCGTGTGGTATGAGTGGGCAAACGAGAGCATGCACTCTTCGGACATGGGAGGGAATAATGCTGGACAACGGACTTGGAGACTGTATCGACTATGTATACACGTACGGCTGTAGCTCTGCCTTTCTACAGTGACGCGCACGATGCTGATGCTGGGGCTAAGGCTTGTGATACCCATCTTGTTTGCTCAAGGATTTTTTCGTTCTCTAATACTAGGGATTATGACACTCGGATTCGAGTCATTCATTACCAGCGGAGTATCGTTTTCGAAAGATCCACAGGCGCTGCACTACGTCCAGACGGCCTACAACCTGACGAACCATTATCTTCGAATCGATGCTTATTTCCTCTGTGATAACATGTTTTGTAAGGCTCTCAGTCTAGGTCCTTTCGATAGTTCTTTGAGGATGGAGTACATATACACTGATGTGACCACAGAGTCAATGTCACAAGCTAAATACATGGCTTCTAGTGCTCTGAATCACGCTTCTAGGGAACCGTATTATTTTCTCAACGAACCTCTAGCTCCAACTGCTTCATGTGCTCGAATCACGTCGTCCGCCTCTTTCCACGTCACGGTATTCTGCACCACTGACCAGGTCCCGTCCAGTCCCACTTAAACTGTCCACACTCGAGCACTGGGACCTCTTTAGCAAGGGCTCTCTCTAATGCATCCTGCTCTGATGGGGTAGCCGGCATCCCCACCATATGATTCTCCATGTACGGATTAACTGTAGGCCATTCTTCCATCCGTATCCGAGTAAGGGGTGTTCGAGCTGATCGATGGAGTGCTGCGAAAGTCGTGAGGAATCTGATGTGATTCGATGTCGCCCACATCAGAGATTCCAGTACTTTCAACTTCGGCCAAAGCGGTAAGTGTGGCGCATCGTTCTCAGATTCGCTCGCCGGACGTTCAGTTGACATCAACTTGCTAGCGCACATCATAGCAATGTAGTATTCAACTTTTGAGATGGAGTACGGGTGAGAAGCACACGTGCCGCGAAAAACCTCTACGTCGGGTAGAACAAAGAGTATTCTGTCCAGAATACCCAGTACTGCACCACCAAGTGTGAGTTTCTTCACCGAAGGAGGCGTGCCCTGCGGGATGGAGGAAGCAGAGAGAAATTCGATGAGAGCGGCAACGCATGCGTTGCATTCGTCCTGACGTAGCTGGTACTCAACGATGAAGGGGTGATTCATCGAGAGACTTTCGAGCTTGGTGCGACAATCAGTTGGAACATGATACGACCGATGCGTGTTGACATGCATATAAGACTGTGCAGTTCTGGCAGGACCAAGCGAGGCAGGTGAGCTGCAGGCTCCGTGACGTCCGGGTATTGTTCTGCGTAGTCCATAATGAGACCGAGTTCTTGGAGCTGGGCAGCACACATTAGCAGTGCGAGCAAGCGTGAGGGTACAAACTGGCTCTCCCGGTCGAGTTTCAGATGAAGCCGGCGACAGCGGCGGAAAGCGATATGCTCCGGGCGTTGGGTCAACGGGAGAGAAAAGGAGTGCAGCTCGACATCTACGAGATGTGGAAGGTTACAGGAAAGTAATCCCTCAATCACACGCTCTTCATCGATTGCCTCCTCCAACGGTCGGAGGAGGCGGATCTCAAGACGGCGCAATGTCTTGCCGCTTTGAGTGACGCAGCGTGTAATCGATTCGAGTTCTTTCCCGAACGGGCCTGGCACACAGAGAGAGAGCTCCCCGACACGGTGCCCACAAACATGGATGTACTCGTTAACCATCGCCCGTGTTTCGATGAATGGCAGGTGCAAATCCACGCGGAGGAGCGACTGCTTGGATCGCTCGAGGGAGGTTGCATGCAGACATTCGGCTGATTGCGTTTGCGCTTCCGTACCAGGGATGGTTCGGCTTAAAGTCCTCGTTCGCTACGTATTTGAGCTTTGAAAATCGCACGCTCGTCCACACGCTCGACATGTCTAGTACAATGTCCCGCCAACGGCGGGAGACGTGGGAGACTAGTAGTGCAAATCTTGGCTCGCGGGGAGCAAAGGTAAAGTAGCCGGGGGGATAGACCGATCGATCATCACGGTCGTCGCCATACTGAATGATGAGTAGTAGGAATCGTCTGGCAACCGGGATACGGGTGCGAGGGCATCGTTCCTTTTCTCGTCGATCTGCCGAAGCTTATCATGCAGCGTTGTTTCAAGCTCGTGAACCTCAGACACCGCAGGATGGTCGGATTGAGTGAATCGAGAAGGTCCGATGCGTTCCAGGACATCACAGAGGCTTATACAAAGGTCAATAGCCTGAGATAGCAAAGCAGATCGTTCTTCGGGTTGCTGGAGTCCAAGCATGACGGGTAGCTGCTGAGCTCCGTTAATGTTCAAGGCAACACAAAGGAAACCAAGTGGTCGTTACAGTAAACGTTAGACTTGATCCATGCTTTCGGAGGCAATGTTCAAATTCCGCTCCGGGGCCATTTTTCTTATTCGCCTCATGGGCTTGGGCTGACTGTGTAGTTCGTTCAACAGGTGCATGCAGCGTAGCAGGTCCGGCTCATCTAAATGAAGGTTCAAGTTGAAACTAGGTGACTTGAGAGCCGCGAAGTATGTATTGGTATGTACGCGACTGCCGCTTTACGTTTTATCCTCTAGACCTGTCTTGTTGATTGTGCCTTATATATATACACGCTCGATTTCACGTAGCATGGCCGTTGCCAGCTGCAGGACGACGAGCTCGCCGAGAGTAGCAGATTGAAAATCTTGTCTGACAGACCTCGATGCATCAGAACACTTCTCACCGTCTTATTTCATACTGAGTGCCTTCGGATCGACAGAGCCCACATCATGCAAAATGCTTCAAGAAGGGAAGATCGGAATACTACGCTGAGACATAGTCTATGTCCCGTTTACAGCACTGGCCGGCCGACTCCATATTTTTGCCTAAACCCTGCACCACTCCGTCGATCGGTAGCTCGAACAGCCCAAGGTGATGCTCCCCTTGACAACATTACCATAATAAAAACCACCCTGGATCTTTTCCCCAGGCCTTCTGTTTGACTCTTGGTTCCCTACGCCATCGACCGCCCTCATTCCATTCCCACCTGAACTCTCCACATTCAAGCACTTCGACCTCCTTCGCTAGCTCTTTCTCAAGTCTGTATTGCTCTGATGGTATAGCTGGCATCCCCAATGTAGGGTTTGGGACGGGAGGCCAGCCGTGTATGCGTATTCGAGTGAGAGGATTCCCCCAGGAACAACGGCGTGCTGCGAGGGTTGTCAGCCATTGGATGTGGCGAGGTGTCGCCAATGACAGGGACTCGAGCACTTTCAACTTTGGGCAAAGAGGTGGGCGTGGGGGAACGTCTTCAGATTCGCTCGCCGAATATTCGGTTGGTACCAACTTGTTCAACACACGAGCGTATTCAAGTTTCTGCTCCTCGCCAATGATCCAGTCGTAATTGAACGTGGATCGGAAAACTTCTATTCTGGAGAGAACAAGGAGTATTCTTTCGAGACCGTTGAGTATTGCACCTTGTATTGTGAGTTGCTTCACCGGCGGAGAGTCACCATAAGAGCCGGACGAGCTGGCAAGGAACTCTAGCAGTTCGGTGATGTAGGCTTCTTGCCACTCATAAGAGTCAATACCAGCGCGGACATCCAGTGAAAGACTTTCGAGCTTTGGCGCGACAAGACGTCCGAACGTGTCACGAGCGCGACGTGTTGAAGTGCAACTGATAATGCGGAGTTCTGCTAGCAGAACGTGTGGCAATTGTACTTCAGCGTCGGCAACGTCGAGGCTGGGCGAAGAGAACAGGGTCAAATGCAGTTCTTCGAGCTATGGAGCACAACTGAGGAGTGCAAGCAGACCTGCAGGCCTGTACTGAGTCTCTGAGTTCATCTCTAGCAGAAGACTGCGACATCGGAGGAAGGCGATGTACTCGGGACAGTGGACCATTGGGAGGGGAAAGGAGTGTAATTCAACCTCTACCAGCCGAGGAAGATCGCACGCAAGGAGCGCTCCAATCGTGTCGGGTATGCCCGTGTCCCTGTGCGAGAGGGGGTCATGAAGACGAAGCCGGACGCAACGCAAGGTTTTTCTGGTGTGAGTGATGCACGGAATGACCGCGTTCAGGCCTTCTGGGCTTGAAGTATGCACAGAGAGATTGAGCACCGCGACGCGGATTAGGCAGATTTGCAAGTATTCTTTCATAATCGTCGACAATAGGTAATACGGTGAAAGCAATAGCTCCACTTTGAGCAACGATTCTTTGGAGCGCTCGAGGTTGCAGGTATATGTGTCATTCAGTGCCCTCGGTCTTCGGTAGCAAGGATGGATCGGCTTGAAGTCCTCGTCTGCTGAGTGTGTCGGGTTCGAAAACCGAACGTACGTCCATACGCTGGCCATATCGAGCACGATCGCGCGCCAGCGACGGGACATGTGGGAAACACGTCGTACGAGACTGGTCCCGATAGGATAGACCTCCAGTGGCTCGTCATCGTGCCCGTGCTGAATGATGAGTCGTAGAATATCATCTGGCAACCGCGATACGGGCGCGAGAGCTTCGTTCCTTTTCTCATCGACCTGCCGGAGTTGATCATGTAGCATTGATTCAAGCTCGTATACCTTCGATACCGCAGGTCGATGGTCAGATTGAGTGAAGCGCGAAGGTCCGAGACATTCCAGAACATCGTAGAGGCGCGTACATAGGTCAATAGCTTGAGAAAGTAGAACAGATCGTTCTTCGGGTTTCTGAAATCCAATCATACCTGCATCTGCTATATTCCGTTGAGGTTCAAGGCAAAACAAAGGAAACGAAGTGGTCGTCAGACGTTGGAGGTGTTCCGTGTTTTCGGAGGCAGAGTTCGTTCGAATCCTCCGCCGCCATTTTGCCGCGGCGACGTGGCAGCAAAACCGGTAGGGTGAACCTTGTTCAGGAGCTGCAGGTTCTCCCCTGACCTCTCATCAGAGCAGTGTCGAGATTGAAACTAGGACGCTCATGAGGCGCAAAGTGCTTCCCAGCTGGGTTGGCGCGCTACATGATGTCTAGTTGTATCTCATGCTTTCCGACAGCCCCGTAAATTTGCGCGCGCGACATTTCGACTTTACGCGCCTGCAGTTGGCTTCAGAAGCTAAGAAGGGAACAATAAGGTGGTGCCTGGTCGGTGTCCCATTTGTAGCATTGATCCCCCGACCCCATGTCTGTATTTAGGCCCTGCGCCAATCCAAGTCCGTGCATTGGTAGCCCGAACAATGCATTTTGATACTCCCTTGACAATATTATTGTATATGCCAGCCCTCAGCGTCCATTGCTCGTAGTCCCCAATCGCCCTCTCCGACCTTTTGGTTCTTGCGCCACCGACCCTCCTCCTTCCATTCCCACCTGAACTTTCCACACTCCAGCACTTCGACCTCCTTTGCTAGTACTCTCTCGAGTGTGTATTGCTCCAAAGGTGTGGCCGGCATCCCTGTCATGCCGGCTGACACGTGGGGCATCCACTGTGCAGGCCAATCGGCCATGCGTATTTGAGTGAGTGGCGTCCCACATGACCGACGATGAGCTGCAAGGCTCGTCAGCGATTGGATATGGTTCGGTGTCGCCCATGCGAGACTCTCCAATATTTGCAAGTTTGGGCAGAGGGGTGGGTGGGTAACATCCTCCACAGATGTTATCTCAGCGTGTCCCGTTGCCAGAAGAGATTGCGCTCCTAATTTGTTCAGAAACCCAACGTACTCCTCCTCTTCGACGACGCTCCATTGGCGATCAAAGATAGTCTGAAGGACCTCCAGACTGGGGGTATGCAAGAGTATTCGTTCGAGACTGCTCAATATTCCACCTTTGATCGTGAGTGTCTTCACCGGCGGAGGTGTGCCGTCTAAGCCGGATGAGGCTGAGAGGAACTCCAAGAGGTCGGCGACATAGGCCTCTTGTTGCTCTGGGATATGAAAGCGAGAGAGAACATCTATTGAAAGCTTTTCCAGCTTTGGAGCCACAAGTCGTCCGAATGTTTTACGAGAGGTGGATATTGAGATGTATTTGATGCTGCGCAGTTCTGGCAACAGCACGCGCGGTAGAGGAGCTTCAGAATCCGGGGCGTCCAAGACCGGCAGGGGATATAGCATGAGGTGAAGATATTGGAGCTTGGGCGTACACTGGAGCAGTGCGAGCAGGTGTGCCGGCGTATACTGGCTTCCTCGATTGAGCGTCAAATGAATACGGCGACAGCGGAGAAGGGCGAGATACTCGGGGCAGTGGGCTAGTGGAAGGGGAACGGAGTGGAGTTCAACGTCTATAAGACGCGGAAGGTCGCAGCGAAGTAATGCTTCCATCGTCTCGCGTCCACCCATGTCTGTCATTGATTGAACCAAGCAAAGACGGAGACGACGGAGTGTGTTCCTGGTTTCAGTGACGCACGAGACAACGGCTTGAAGCCCTTCCATACTTGAGGTGTTGGCGGAGAGAAAGAGCTCTGCGACGCGGTTCGAGCACACATGCAGGTACTCTTTAACCATTGTACGGGCCCCGTCAAGTGGCGGAATGCTCATATCCACATTGAGGAGCGAGTACTTGGATCGTTCGAGGTTGGATGCGTATATTGGGCTGAGGGCTTTTGCGCTTCCATACCATGGATGGAACGGTTTGAAGTCTTCGTCTGCTAGATATTTGGGATTGGAGAACCGCACGTAAGTCCAAACATTCGCCATGTCGAGCGTGATAGCACGCCAGCGACGAGAGATACCAGAGACAAGCCTGGCAAAACCAGTCCCAAGAACGAATAGGCGGTGCTCGAGTAATTGGTCGTCGTGTCCGTGCTGAATGATGAATCGCAAAATATCGTCTGGTAAGCGCGATACGGGCGCGAGAGCATCGTTCCTCTTCTCATCGACTTGCCGAAGTCGATCATGTAGCGTTGACTCAAGCTCGTGAACCTTCGATACCTCAGGATAGTCAGATTGAGTGAAGCGAGAAGGACCGAGACGTTCCAGTACATCGCGGAGGCGTGTGCAAAGGTCAATAGCTTGAGAAAGCAAAGCAGATCTTTCCTCGGGTTGTTGGATCCCTCGCATTACTGCACCCGCCTTGTTCCGTTGCTCTCCAATGGGAGACAAAGAAAGCGGCAGGCTGAGTTCGGAAGAAGACATGCAGCACGGAGCTTGAAAAAACACCGGAGGCATGCTGACCAATCAGAGAACGCGATTTTGCTGGCCAAATGACAACAGCCGGCCCTTCTGACAAGTAAGTTACCCCTCGCTTTTCTTTGACAATCTATTCGTGTCTTCTTACTATGAATACAGACACATCCTGGGTTCTTGAGAGTGAAGCGCAGAAGCGCAGCAATCTGGTCGACGCATGGTCACCTGTCAAGCCAACCAGTAAATGAGTTGTGGAGCGCGAGTCGTCACTATCAGGTACGCTCCATCCTCGAAGGATGTTTGTACCCAGCTTACCCTTTCCAAGATCTCCTGTTACATACGTGGACCGTTCTGCCGAGACACCCTGATTAGGGGTATGGCGCCGACAACCGTGACTCCGATACCTACGTAATTGATCTTGAAACTCTGTTGCCGGCAACGCCTAGAAGCGAAGAAGACCATGGAATTCTGGTGCAAGATCCCCGCTTGTATCAGACAGAACGAGCATATCTGTCAAGAGGATCCACAACAGACGGCCTGAGGCAACCCATGAGCAACCCACGTCAGACCTATTGCTCCACCGCCGTTGTGGACATCTCAACAGTTCGTCCTTATTATCCGGGTTTGCCACTGACGCATGCACCAGTTGACTCGTTAGGGTTGGCATTGTCAAGTTCAACAACAGTCCACAGATCCTTGTAATCTCACACGTGTTTGAGTATCTCTTCCCTCAGCGCACTCCAGCACCAACAAGAGCATGACGAAACCCTTTCGCATATGTAAGAACCTGACGAAAGAAATAGGGGATTCAGCAAACTGCGCGATGATATCGCTCCATTTTCAGTTGACGCCCGTGTTGTCCAAAAATAACACAAACGTGTGCGCCTCCGGACTCGCCTGGACACGCCATGCAGAGTCGTCCCTTTCATGGAGTTCATTATCAGGCGTAAGACGTGGATCGACTCTGAAAAACTGTTAATCCCCGTCAAAGCCCTTGTCTCAAGAGGAAACCTGTCGAGATTCGAGATTCGGCCAGATCGCATCCCAACCTCCACGCGCAGCGTTATCGTGCTGCCTCAGGACGCTCTCGCCGAACTCGACTACGAAAAGGAGGGTGCTCAAGATCCATGCACCCTTTGGACGGGCGTGGGCCGGGAGTGCGAACCTCATGTCCAGCAAGCTTTATGACATTCCCTGACCATACTACTCTCCTGAAACACGATTCGTACTCCCTCATGGGGCCGACAGTCTGCGATCTTCGGCCGCTCGACCAGTCCGGCCCACATCCGTCGGCCGTTCCTGAGGCTCAAGACATCCCGGTCGCATGGTCCCACCCCATCCCCCGGTGGGCCATTCGGTTCCAGCCGTGTGGTACTAGTCCGGCCATGCCCAGCAAGTGTCTTGTTCTAGCCTAGTACTGAGGAACTTACAATTTTACGTGTTCAAGTGTTGCGAGTGGCTAGACCCTCAGCTGCTCGCCACACGGTGCTCGCTCCTGTGCCGATCTGCCGGTATGATGCGAGACAGTCAGACTTTCTAAATCCAACCAAAGTGTCTGACAATGACGTGCTCAGGGTTGGGCGAGATATCCTGGGCGCTAGAAGAGAGCCATAAACGTAAACACAAGAGGTGGTTGATAGCCTCCGCCCGCCCTAGAGATCTATTTTTACGCTCTTCTTGGCAGGTAGGGCACACGTGCAGCCGAGAGCGAACGCTGTGGGCCCGGGAGGGCTCGTGTACTTTTCCCGACGGATGGGCTCGGTCGGGTTTACTCACTACTTACTGTACGTGTCGCACTGCGAGGAGACAGAGCAGGCGCTCAATCCCGGCACATGTGGACAAAAATGGGATCATACGGCTGCAGATGCAGGCGGGATTTGCCCAGAAGTCGTCCATGCGTGCGCAGATCGAGCCACGCCGGGGGCGGCACGCGCTACCGTGGCGAAATGAAGCGAGCACGCGCTGGTCGGTGGGCAGCGTGCATCGGGATTGGCGAGTTTATCCGGGTCGAACGACCTAGTATTGAGAGGGGAGGAAAGTAGGCGCAGCTGGGTGGTGGCTCGGATACCCCTGAGCATATGGGGCGTTTTGGGCCGTCGGGTGGACGGAGCGGGCGAGACTGGGATCCTGTGCGCCTTGTGGGGATTGTGAGCATGAGGTGCTTCAAGGGGTGTAGGGGGGTTAATGGACGTCGTGAGCTGCAGCGCTTTGCCTTTTCATTGTAGATCGGGAATGTGCAGGGAGGGGGGAATGGATAGCGGTTGGAATGGACGATGTGCTCCCTCCCCCGATCTGACGTGTGTTTCGGGGAACGCGTGTCGGGACCGAGGAGGGCGTAAGGAGGTTGATTTAGTCCTTTGGTGGCGTTGCTGTGAGTGTGTGGACGATGTTGGGAAGCTTACGATCCTCGTTCGGAGAGACTGAATTGGGGAGGGTGATGTTGAGCGGCGGTGCGCGGTTCGGGTTCGTATGAATGTTCACAGCATGCGGAGATGTTGATTCGGTTGGTTGGCGAGTTCGGCTTCCGGGCATAAGGGTTTGGAAGGGGTAAGAGAGCGCTGGTTTGGGAACGACGATGGGAGAAGAGCGGGGAATTGCCAAGGATTATTCGAGCGTTTTGATTGTTGGGCAACAGCATGCAGGGCAACAAGAATAGCAGCACTCGACACGTCGCATCAGGTGGAGAAGGAACAGGGATCAACGGCACTGTCAGAGAAGGGTATCGGTGCGCCGCCACAGCCAGAAAATTGATAATGAAAGGATGAGACCATTGACATCGGAGGTCGGCAGATAGGGCGGGTCGCACGTTCGTCCGTTCCCTCCGCTCCGTGTCGGTCAATAGGAGGTTAAGGTCACTAGTTTCGTATTTGTATGCCTATGGCTTGTAAGGGAGAACAGTATGAGAGTCATGGATGGCAAACTATGTTGTGGCGGTGGTGCTTGGATGAAGGGGGAAAACGGGAGCTTTGTGTTCGGTTCAGGGTCTGGGGGATGAGGTTAGCCACATGGGGGAGATCGTCAACTGGACCACTTGGCGTGCATATGGATTAATTTGTGAATCGTGAGGATATAGTATAGTGTTATAATTGCAGATTATGGATGGTAGTATGCTTGGCAGGAGAGCACACATTACCGATATTGGAGACAGCATGGGTAGTGGGTGTTGCATGTGGAAATGTTGTAAGGGAGAGAGCGGTGTATGAAAAGCGGGATCAAAAGAAGGAGGTTGCGCACGTTCGTTGAAATAAGTGTTGTGAATGGATGACAAGGGTGTTGAAGGGGTATGAAGCGTGTGGTGTTCCTCGTGCAACAGTGCTCAGTCGCGTGTCGAGTGATGTGGTCCCGCCTTCTACCCTTTCCGGCCCCTTACCACATTGTCACTATTTTCATCACCTTCTCACTACTCGCATCATTCACCGCTCCTCTCTCTCACTCCGAATATAAAGGCACCTCGAATGCTCACCTTTCTCTCTCTCATCACCACATTCCCTTCTTCGCTCCTCTCCTCCACAGAGAGTACTGCGACTTCCCCACCTAATCAAACATAAACTAGTACAACACTAGTCACACGACACAGCACTCCAACGCACTCCGACCCACTCCAAACAATGTCCGTCTACGAAAAGCGTGAGCAGCACGCACGCCCCAACCACGGCGACGTCCGCGGCGGTCTCGAAGACTTTGAGCGCGATGACCCAAGCAAGCCCCCCTTCATCCTCAACTGGACAGAGGTAAAGATCCTCGGCATCGCAGGTGTCGGCTTCTTCCTCGATGGTGAGCGTCTAATACCATCATACATGCGCATATAGCTCACAAACCACAGCCTATGATCTCTTCATCATCAACCAGGTCACCTCCATGCTCCAATGGCGGTTCTATGGAGGCAAGTCACTCCCATCGACGCTCTCCGGTCTCGTCAAGGCTGCCGCCAACATCGGTTCCGTCATCGGTCAGGTCTCCTTCGGTCTCATGGGCGACTACTTCGGCCGCAAGGCAGTCTACGGCAAGGAGCTCATCATCATCATCGTTGCCACCATATTCTGTATCTCGGCTCCTTCCTCAGTAGGTGGTGACGGTGTCCTCATCTGGCTCACTGTCTGGCGTATCGTCCTCGGTGTCGGTGTAGGTGCCGACTACCCCATGTCCGCCTCTGTCACCGGTGACCGCGCCATCCTCCGCAAGCGTGGTGTCATGCTCTGCTACATCTTTGCCAACCAGGGCTGGGGCTCCTTCATCGGCTCCATCGTCACCATGATCGTCCTTGCATGCTACAAGGGTGTTCTCGATAATGACAACCCGGCTAACTGGACCAAGACTGACGGCATCTGGCGTATCATTGTCGGCCTTGCCCTCATCCCGGCTTTCGGCACGCTCTACCAGCGCCTCACCCTCCCCGAGTCCGTCCGCTACAACCGCGCCGTCGCTGGTGAGGCTCCCCCTGTCGATGCCTCCATGAAGTACGCCGATGTCGAGAACGGCAGCGCCAACAGTGGCCCCGGGTTCAAACAGACCTACGATGCTGAGGGCAACCCAGTCCCCCGCCCCAACCCTGATGTCGTTGCCACCGAGGAGCTCGATCCCTCTGTCCTCCCCAAGGAAGTCATCGTCGCTGCTCAGCGCCAGCATTGGAAGGAGTTCCGCGCCTACTTCGGCCAATGGCGTCACTTCAAGATCCTCATCGGCACTACCTGCTGTTGGTTCCTCCTCGATATCGCGTTCTACGGTATCAACCTCAACACCAACATCATCCTCACTGCCATGGGTCTTGGTGGTTCTACGGGTACTGCCTGGAACCGTCTGTTCCAGGTCGCCACCGGTAACCTGATCGTCACCGCTCTCGGCTTCGTGCCCGGCTACTACGTCTCCGTCCTGACTATCGAGTACATCGGCCGCAAGCCTATCCAGCTGATGGGCTTCGGCATGACCGCGCTCATGCTCGCTCTCCTCGCCGGCCTCTTCCCCCGCCTCGACCATGGTGGGTTCATCGCTCTTTTCACCTTCCTCCAGTTCTTCTTCAACTTCGGCGCTAACACGACCACCTTCCTGTATCCCGTCGAAGTCTTCCCGACCAAGTACCGCGCGACTGCGCACGGTATCTCGGCCGCATGCGGCAAGTGCGGTGCCATCGCTGCCTCTTTCGGCTTCAACTCGCTCGTCGGTCCCATCGGCACTGCGAACGTCCTCTGGATCTTCTTCGGTGTTTCCATCCTCGGGATACCGTTTACCTTCCTCCTGCCTGAGACTAAGGGCCGCGACCCGGACGTCATCCTCGCCGAGGAGGAGAAGCGCGGTCTTGCTCCTATTTCCGTATAATGGATTCACCGTCTCCCCAGATCAAAAGGATGACGACCGACCCGACCCGCTGAGCGGCCCGAGCCCGCAAATACTTGTATATCATGCTTTGTTTTCCCTTGTGTACGAGAACCTCATGTCCTCACACGCACGCAACTACTAGTTCTTCTCGTATTTCCCGCAACCCCCAACCCTAGATAAACGCATGTATCAAACCCCATCTAAACTACTTAGGTGAAAAAATGCTACATTGTCTAATTGTCTAATGCTCTTTTCCTGCCTCTCTAGGACATCCTTATCCTGATCCAGATACTGATCTTGAGCCCCAAAGAGCGAAGTGGTCCATCTAGTCCCAACGGGAGGAAAGAGAAATTTCGAACCAGACCACCGGCAAACCTTCGCGGTTGTACGGCAAGAGAAGCATGCACCCCATGCTCCACTCGGAAGAGACTCTCGGGTATCGATCTTCCCCAGATCCCCGGAACCGGCAGAAGCACATGCTGAGTGGAAAACAAATGGCGTGGCTGTGCAGAGTTGGCGCCGGTGCGGAAATCTTTAACTCGTCGTTGTCGGTGCTTGAGACTAGCACTTGTACTGCCGCTGCTCGCTTGGCTTGTGGGCGCTTGTGCGCTTGTTTTACGGCTCGGTTCCTGTTGGCCTTGTGCTGTGGACTGTGCTGTGGACTGGGGATTGGGGACTTGCAAGCCGTCGGTTAAACTCTGCAACCTTGTGTGCTTGTGTTCCTTGTGTTGCCTGTGCTTGTGCTTGTGTGCAGACGACAGAGCGCAACCGGCATGGTCCTGTTTTTCACTTCTACCGGTGAGTCACCCAGTACTGGAGCAAGGAGCACGCTCTAACCGCTCCTATCGGCTTGGTGGGGTAGCGGTCAACCCGCCCGCGACGATCTACATGGGGAAAGACAAGGTCGAGAGTATGTCCCTCCCCCCTAACCCCTGACCCCCTCCCTCTCTCCTGGCGGGACGCTAACAACAGCGTATGTAGATGAGGACCTGATCAAGTACGGCACTCCGCAGGATGTGTGGTTCCACGTGGATAAGCTCTCCTCTGCTCATGTGTACCTCCGGTTGGGGGAGGGGATGTCCTGGGAGGAGATACCCGAGGCGCTGCTGAAGGACTGTGCCCAGCTTGTTAAGGCGAACTCTATTCAGGGTGCGTGTGTCTTTTACTTGAGGGAGAGGGAGAGGGTGCTGAGCGTTTGATAGGGAATAAGTTGAATGACCAGACGATTATCTATACCCCGTGGGATAACATTAAGGTACGTGTTGGGCTGGGCCTGAGCTGTGCGGGGGAACTGAAAGAAACTAGAAATCGGGGGATATGGCCGTTGGGCAGGTATCGTTCCACCAGCCTAAGCGGGTTAAACGAGGTACTGTTTCCCCCACCTCCCTGGGGCAGAGAACTCACATACGAGGATAGTGCACGTCGCTGCCCGGGAGAACGCTATCGTGAACAGGCTGAATAAGACAAAGGTCGAGAGGGAGGTGGACCACGAGGCTGAGAGACAGGCTAGGTTGAGGGTCGAGGGCCAGGCAAGGAAGGCCGCTGCTCAAGAGAAAGTTCGTCCTTCTCTACCTTTCTCATTTTCTGCTGTTGTTTACCGAGAGATGTAGAAGAAGCAGGAAGCGGAACTGGCGAAGACCCGGGCTGAGGAGAAACAAGCTAAGAGCTATGATACGTTGTTTACGGAGGAAGCGGGGTATGGTGTGGATAAGGAGGGGTATGACCCAGAGGAAGATTTTATGGTGCGTTCGTGCGTTGTTTTCATGGTGAAGGCTGATGGAAGGCAGTAAACTTGGGAGTGTATGGAGCAGCGTGACGGGGGATCCGGAGCGCGGGAAGGGAAGAGGGAATGGATGCGGATCCGGCCGAAAGGTGGATCGAGGAAAGATGAGGAATTTAGAGAGTTGTTTAGGATCGTATTTATTTTTCCGCTGGTCCAACGTTAACGTACGGTCATCACTTTTCTAACCGGGCATGCTACAGTACGAAAGCGCGTTCCACCAATATTCTGGGGTGATCAAACCGATGCTTTCCTGTAGTTTACCTTCCCAGGGTCTCGGACCGAATGGAGTTCTGCCTCCGGGGCTTCTGGCCACCAAATGCTTGTAATGTTCCCTTCATCTTTGTCTCCCCTTCACCAGCATAATAAATCAGTGTAGTGATGCGCGAAAACCAGCAACCCGAAGAACGCTCTGCGTTGCTATCTCAAGCTATCGACCTTTGCACAAACCTTTGTGACATCCTCGAGCGTTTCGGACCTTCGCGCTTCACTCAATCTGACCATCGACCTGCGGTATCGAAAGTTTGCGAGCTGGAATCAACGCTACACGATCGACTTAGGCAACTCGATGAGAAAAGGAATGAGGCACTTGCTCCCGTATCGCGCCTGCCAGACGACATTCTACGACTCATTATTCAGCACGGGCACCATGACGAGCCACTGGAGGTCTATCCTATCAGGACCAGTCTCGTACGACGTGTTTCCCACATGTCCCGTCGCTGGCGCGCGATCGTGCTCGATATGGCCAGCGTATGGACGTACGTTCGGTTTTCCAGCCAGACATACTCTGCAGAGGAGTTCAAGCCGATCCATCCTTCGTCCAGGCGAGTGAGAGTCCTCAGTGAAATGTATACCTGCAACCGCGAGCGCTCGAAGCAGTCACCGCTCAAAGTGGAGCTACAGCTTTCACCGCCTCCTGTGGTGTCGACGATGATAAAGGCATACTTGCAAATCTGCTCAAACGGCGTCGCAGAGCTCAATCTCTCGGTGGATACTTCAGCCCCAAATGGTGTGAACGCGGTCATTCCATGCATCACTCACGCAAGTAAAACCTTGCGTTGCCTCCGGATTCGTGTCCGTGATCCTCTTTGGGACAGGGGCAAACCCGAACCGATGAAAGCGCTACTTGCTTGCGACCTTCCTCGGCTGGCAGAGGTTGAATTACACTCCTTTCGCCTCCCAATCGTCCACCGTCCCGAGTACACCGCCTTCCTCCGATGTCGCAGTATTCTGCTGGAGATGACCTCGGAGGATAAGTACAGGCCTGCAGGTCTGCTTGCACTCCTCAGTGGTGTTCCACAGCTCGAAAAACTGCATGTGAGCCTGCCCTGGTCGCCTAACCTCGACGTTGCCAACGCTGAAGTGCAATTGCCGCACCTGCTGCTACCAGAACTCCGCAGTATCAGCTACCATTCAGCACTTCGCCCTCGTGACACGTTCGGACGTCTTGTCGCGCCAAAGCTCGAAAGTCTCTCGGTGGATATCTACGAGTTACAGCCATCTGAGAGACAACCCTACGTCACCGAACTGCTAGAGTTTGTTGTTGGCTGCTCGGCCTCTAACGGCGCCCCTCCGCCGATGACGCAGTTCACAATACAAGGTGGAAGACTGGAAGGTCTCGAAAGAATACTCCGTGTTCTCCCCCAAATAGAAGTTCTCCGAGCCCACGTGGATTACGAGGGGATCATTTGCCTGCAGCCGGTTTACCCTGATCTGTTGAGCCAGTTAGTGCCAACCGAATATTCGGCGAGCGAATCTGAGGAGGTTGCCGGATGCCCACCTCTTTGCTCACAGTTGAAAGTCCTTGGCTCCCTGTCATACGCGACAGGACGCCACATCCAACGGCTGACGACCCTCGCAGCACACCGTCGTTCCTGTGGGAATCCTCTGACTCGGATACGCATGACCGATTGGGAGCCCGTCTCAAACCGTACATTGGGGATGCCAGATGAACCGTCAGAGCAACACAGACTTGAGAAAGAACTAGCGAAGGAGGTAGAAGTGCTTGAGTGTGGAGAGTTCAGATGGGAATGGAAGGAGGGTGGTCGATGGCGTAGGGAGGGAACAGTCAGAGGGAGTGACTGGGGAGAAGATCAAGGACGGGTTCCCGGATCGTGATATTGTCAAGGGGAGCAACACGGTATGATGTCCTAGTTATGTAACTTTCTTTCGGTCCAAGTCTGGTGTACTCTGAAGATCAGTAAAGATGAGGAATTTGGATGCTTATTTAGTCTTTATCTTTCCCTTCGTCCAATGTCCGCTCATAATTTTTCTAACCGGGCATGGTACAGCTCACGAAAGCCGCGCCCGCTCCACTCACGCACACGATGCTGTGCTGTTGGGGTTACCTTATCAGGGTTGTGTATCTTCCCTTCACCTGTGCCTGCCCTTCATCTTTGTTTCTTCTTCGAGAGTATAACAAATCAGTGAAGTGATGTGCAAAAACCAGCAACCCGAAGAACGATCTGATTTACTATTCCAAGCTATCAACCTTTGTACAACCCTCTGCGATGTCCTCGAACGTCTCGGTCATTCTCGATTCACTCAATCTGACCATCGACCCGCGGTATCGAACGTTTACGAACTGGAATCAACGCTACATGATCGACTTAGGCAACTCGATGAGAAAAGGAATGAAGCACTTGCTCCCGTATCGCGGTTGCCAGACGATATTTTACGACTCATCATTCAGCACGGGCATGATGACGAACCGCATGAGGTCTATCCTATCGGGATCAGTCTCGTGCGACGTGTTTCTCACACGTCCCGTCGCTGGCGCACGATCGTGCTCGAGATGGCCAGCGTATGGACGTACATGCGGTTTTCCAGCCCGGCATACCTTGCAGATGAGGACTTCAAGCCGATCCATCCTTGCTACGGAAGTGCGAGGGCGCTGAACGACATATATACCTGCAACCTCGAGCGTTCCAAGCAACACTTGCTCAAAGTGGAGCTACAGCTTCTACCGTACTATGTGTTGCCAACGATGATGAAAGAATATTTGCAATTCTGCTCAAACCGTGTCGCAGAGCTCACTCTCAAGGTGGATGCTGCAAGCCCAGACGTCCTGAAGGCGATCATTCCATGCATTACTTACACAAGGAAAACGTTGCGTTGCCTCCGGCTTGAACTCCGTCAATCTGTGGGCCTACCTGCGCCGACCATGAACCTACCTGATATGTTTGGGGAGCTACTTTCTTGCGACCTTCCCCGGCTGGTCGAGGTTGAGTTATACTGGCTTCCCCTCCCATTGGGCCATCGCCCCGAGTACATCGCTTTCCTTCGATGTCGCCGTTTGCTGCTGGAGAGTAATCCCACGGACCAGTACACGGCGGCACGACTGCTTGCACTACTCAGGTGTGCCCCGCAGCTTGAACAACTCCATTTGAACACGCTCCTATCACCAGACTTCGAAGTTGCCGATCCCGAAGTACAATTGCCGCATGTACTGCTACCAGAACTCCGGAGTATCAGCTGCAGTTCCACATTTCGTGCTCGCGACACGTTCGGACGTCTTCTCACGCCAAAGCTCGAAAGTCTTTCGATGAATGTTCGCGGTGGGTTTCAGTCACATGAGAGGCAAGAAACCTACGTCGCGGACCTTCTAGAGTTCCTTGCCGCGTCCTCGGTGCAGAATGGTGCGCCTCTCCCCGTGAAGCAACTCACCATAGAAGGTCCAATACTGAAGAATCTCGAAAGAATAGCCCTTATCATCCCGGGAATAGAAACTCTCCGAGCTTCCTTTGATCACGAGTGGGACTTTGGCGAGGAGCAGGACTACAGCGAAGTGCTGAACAAGTTGGTGCCAACCGAGTACTCGGCGAGCGAATCTCAAGACGTTGCCCAATCCCCACTTCTTTGCCCACAGTTGAAAGTACTGGAGTCCCTGTCATTGGCAACACCACGCCACATCCAATCGCTGATGACCTTCGCAGCCCGCCGTCGTTCCTGTGGGAATCCTCTGACTCGAATACGCATACTCGATTGGGCGCCCGTCTCAAACCCTACATTGGGGATGCCAGCAAATCCGTCAGATCAATACAGGCTTGAGAAAGAGCTAGCGAAGGAGGTCGAAGTGCTTGAGTGTGGGAATTTCAGGTGGGAATGGACGGAGGGTGGTCGATGGCGTAGGGAACGAACAGTCAGGCGGAGTGAGTGGGGACGAGATCGAGGGTGGTTTTCAGCATGATAATGTTGTCAAGGGGGCATGGAGTTGGGGTGTTCGAGTTACAGATCGACGGGGCGATGCAGGGTTTACGGAAAGATATGAAGTTGGTGGGCCAGTGTAAACGGGACATAAACTATACCTCAGTCTGTTATTCTAATCATACCTTCTGCAAGTCTTCCGCACTATCCGGGGCTTGTCGGTCCGAAAGGACTGAATAATAAGACGTTGGGAAGTGCTCCGATCCATGGAGGTCTGTAAGAAGATATTTTCAGTTGTTACTCTCCCGGATCCGCGATCTTGTCATTGTTGTTCTGGCAACAAATAAGTCTGCATGGGATCGAAGGCGTATATATGCGGCGCAGTCAAGAAGAAAGCCGTACAGCATAACATGCGCAGTGGGAACTCCCTTACCGCGTGCACAAGGAAATACTTCGCAATTGAATACTTCACGGTTCTTCACTCACTCACCTAGTTTGCACCGGAACCTTCATTCAGATGAGAAAGACCTGCTACGCTGCAGTCCTTGAACGAGGTTTATCATTCCGCTCCCGAAGTCAAAGGGCTCGGAGCCAAGCGGCATTCAAACTCCGGATATGTTCTGGTATGTATGACCAATAGTGATCACTTTCGAGGGTATTGCGCTGGAGATAAATGCGCCAAATCCAATTGTCACTATCCCTGCTTTGAGAGAACAAGAGATTGTTGAGCAAGAAAAGGGTATCACAAACCTGAACCTCAGCATCAGCATTGTGTGTGTGCATGATGCTCAGAGGTGATTATGGATATGGAGAGTAAGGATTGATCCAACTATCATCTAGAAAATAGTACAAGTAGAGTAAAGAATAAAGAATAAGGAACTCCACTCTGCTATCACCATTTGCCCTGGGGCAAGATGATGGTAAAAGAGAGAGATGGGGGAGCATGTATGCATCAGGGTCCTATGCTACATGCACCCCTCACTGCTCCTGTGTCATGTGTGCATGGTGAGGACTCTAACTGCATGTCCCACTGTCACAGCATGACTGCAGCAAAGCAGACTATAGTCATGTCTGTACACATAGTTGATACAGTCTCTGGGTCAGGTCTGCAGCACCATTCCTATGTCTGGAGTGTGCATGCTCTGGCTTGTGCTCTCTAAAACCACATGCATCAGGAGAGGAGCCTTCATGTGCAAGGAGCCACACTGTGAGGGAGGGTTGCGAAGCAACAAGTCCATGGACCAAGAAGACTACCTCAGATGTGATCCAAGAGGGATAGAGCATGCCAGTGGACAGTGTTACTAGACCAAGGTACAGACTGCACAGATGAACTGGAGGATTGCACAAGGTGAGGAGCAGACAACCAGGTAGAGATGGATGTGGTGAGAATTCAGACTAGCTCAGAGCAGGGGAGGTAATGAGGATCATTCAGCTGAGATACAGTTGACCATGAAGGATGTCAGTAACTGTATAATGCACAAAACGTATAAGAAGTGCACCTTTGTAACCAAACTGATCAAGGTGCCAGACTCAAAAACCAAATCTCCACACAGCCCAACTTCTCTGAACTTGTAGATGGTCTAACAACTGTGCCTTTTGCATCTTGCTCTGAGTCTTCCTGTTCATCTTCATTGGGCTCTAGTGTCAGGGCACCAGCTCATTGCTTGGTCAAGAGACATGACTAAGCCTTTATGACATGGAAGTAGCTGGTATACCTTGGTGTGTGCTGGAACCTGCTGGAAGGATTGGATGGTCAGGTGACCTGCTGTGCATGGCTGTGCATGACCTCATATGACCTCATCCTTGGTCATATGACCTGATCACCTGACTAGGCTGAGTAAACAAGAT
>NW_024467203.1:105447-133354 GCF_000292625.1 Dacryopinax primogenitus
CGATCCCCACTTACTCTATAACACTGCTGTCAATCACTCCATTTGTGAACAAATGTTGAGGTATTGATTGACATACAACTCACTACTCTCTGCTTTGCTCATCACCTGTTCAGTTATTTGATCATCAACAATTGTTGGATCATGTTGCCCTCACAGTTCTGTACCCAACATTCAAGGCAGCATGCAATGCTTTAGGGCTACTTGTTAGGGCAACACAGGCTGACTAAGTCTGCTCACCTAAGAGTGCCAAGAGTCTAAGCAGGCAACAAGGAAGTGGAGTAGACCTGATGACTAAGACCTATCTACAGTATAGGTACCTGTGGATGATCCTAAGTGCCCTGACAGAGAGGTCGGAGGTCACCCAGTGTGGGTAGATATGATTTGGTGCATAGCTACCTGTTGAGATTGTCAGCTGACTAACAAATGGAAAGCAGGGGGGTTTGCTAACCTGGAAAGTGCTGCCCTTGCCCTCTCGACCAACTCCTGCTTCTCCCACTCCCCCCACACCCACTCAACCGATTCCCACTCATCCCTCTCCACCCACTCCCTCACCTCCACGATCTCCTGCATCATGCCCAGCATGATCCCAATCCCTTCTTCTCCCCCTTCCCATCCCTGCTCGGCTCGTGTCTTCACTGCAAGCATCCTCTAGAGAGGTCAGCGAGCAGGAGGGGTGCCTTGGAGTGCGAGCAAAAGGTGGGAGTGGTGAGGAGGGAGGGGAGGGGGTCAGGGTCAAGCAGGTTGGGGTCAAGGTGATGGCTATTCAGGGTCCGATAGGACCAGTTTTCGGTGGAGGGGAAACGGACCTTTATTAGACTCCGGTCCCTAAGGGACCGGAAGGACAAAATATGCCGCGACTGGTAGCTATTATCAGACCCTCGTCCGCAGACAGTGAATGTCGGGCGTAACTGCGTTAGATTCTGCAGCTGCATCAACACAATGCCCTAGGAAAGCGAAAATCTCGAACCAATTCTTGAACTGAGTTTTGAAATATGGACTATCGACCTTCGCCAGGTTCAATACCGCTTCCACTGTCGAATCCTCTGAGCCCGGTAGCAGTGCCCTTGGAAGAAGTCAACACAAAGCCACAAACCCTGATCGGTGTCCTTCCGTCAAACGTAAAAGACTTTCAAGACCTTAGAGGCCTGGATTTGGAACTGCTGCGACAAGCAATAGAGGATGATGCATCCAGCGCGGGTGCAAGGTCTATCGCTGGAGACGAGAGAGGGCAAGAAGCTGAGGTGAATGTCCCACAGGTACGCGGTACTTTACGACCCAGTCATGGAATAGTCATTCAGTGCAGCTGCGAAGTAAAGCAAACACAAGAAGCACCTATTCCATCGTCAACAGTACCGACCGGTGATAGCTTGTTCAATGCGTTACGATCACCAAGTTTGGAGCCTGTTTGTGTGGCATCAACATCCAGCCAATCTGCAGAGCAGCCGACCCCAAATAACATCACTGTTCCAGTAACTGAGGTGCGTAAGTTCTCTGCTTCTGTCGTGTATGTCATTTATGAAGAGTAGAGCTCTGGTGAGCTCAGTCGGCTAATGGCTCGCTACCCGATGATGATCACAGTGCCGGGCTCTGCACCCCACAAGCCACCGGTACGAGCCATGTCACACGAATCATTCATGAGCGCTGTGCAGCGAGGAAGATCCACGGATACTGGACATGAACTCCAAGCGTCGCAGATCCAGTTAGACGACAGATCAAGAGAACCGAGAAGAGCTTTGAGCTCATCTGCGCAGGTTGCGTTGCCTAGCTCTGGATCGAGATATTCGGACGTGGAAGCTTCCAGTAAGTGAAGGCCTCCTGCCTTCAGTAACATGCGATTTATGCTTTCATTGCTAGGTGAGATCCCTGCCACATACTTGAAGAATACTACAAGCGCTGCGAATTCTTCTCCCTTTACTCCTTCACATGGCTTTTCTCCCGAAAGTTACCAAGTCTCGCATGCCGAAAACAGACCACAACAGGTCAAATCACCTCAACAAGCTGCCGCATCCTCGTCCAGATCTGGATTTGATCAACCTCCAGGATACTTGGACGGGTCAATGGGTCAATTCCCACCACAACACGGACATCCCGAAGTGCTCCTTGTCTCTAGACAGTCGTCGCCTCCACAAAATGGCAAGCTGTCGATGTCATTAGCAGCTGCACCTTCGTCTTCGTACTCTTCAATATCTTTGTACGACGAACTAAAAGTACATTCCTCACCTTCCCTGCGCTGCATTTGCTAATATCAGTCCAGTTTTCTGAGGCGCGAAACGAACGCGAACGAGAAGCACTCGAAAGGGAACTAGCTCAAGCGCGCCGAGAAGCAGACGAGCTAGAGCGACAATGCGAGGAACTGGGCGAGATGATGCGTTCCCTCGGTTTGGAGCCCCCTGCAATGCCAGAAATCCACATGGCCTTTCGCCCAGGTGCTTCTGTGGCGAGTTCTGAGCCGCGTGCGTGGCGCTCACCCCTACCTGAAGTTCCGACCTCCTCGCCGAGAAGACGAAGAGAAACCCAACCACAGACTCGAACTGTGTCGTATCACAAGATGAACGGAGAGCATCTGCGACCTGCGCCAGAGGAATCCCCAAATAGACATGATGTGCGCTCTCAGGAAGCTCTTGAGCATGCTGCGCGAACGCTATCCATTCCAATATCTGTGTTATCCGGTGCTGTGTCGCAAACATCACCCTCGCCAAACCCTTACGACCCGCAGTCGTTAGATGATGTGGTACGTGCGATGGATTTCCTTCGCTCAGCAGATTCCTTGATATGGAAAGGTCGAAGAGATAGGGGACGAATGGCGGGTAGAGCCGGCGATTCTGTTTACGCAGAGGAGAACGTGCAAGCGCTCAAGGAGAGGCTGGATATGTGGGAACGCGCGGTGCGAAGTCAACGATAATCTTCTTGAGCCGTGGAATCTTTGGACTATTCTTATACATCGTACTATACATGCACTCTTGTATCAATGCGCATTTTTCCACCTGTATCCTAATGATATCCGATCGAGTTGTCCTTCATGTGCTTGTAATCGGAAGTCCCTGCAGAGTCTGTTCAAAGAGTGCCAGTGCTGCTTGTCCTTTCGCAAAAGTAGCAGTCCCATATGCTGGTACCTCGTGTCCCGCGCCCGCGACGCCGACGAAAGACAAAGGCCCAGCATTCTTATAGACACCAGCGGCCTGGCCGCCGACTTTCCAGCTATTGAACTCCTCTGCAGTCCAAGCGGAGGTGTAGCGGGTATTTAGGGCATCAGCAACCGCTTGGAAGCCCTGATAGTTGCAAATGTAGTCTGCGTCACCGTCGTACAATGTCACGCGGATGCCAGCGTTGATCACGTTCTCCAGATATGGAGCAGTATTGGTCACTAGCATACAATTAGTACAGCACGCCGACGTACATAAAAAAAACTTACTCCAGTCACCGGCTCGGGCGAAGTTGTTGTAAACCTGTTTACTGGACTGTGTCCAATTGACGTAAGAAGGGACGCCAATTGCGGATAGAAGTGCTGGATCTCGCAATAAGTGCAGAATGTCGGGGGGGTATAATGCAGGTTGTTGGAGCCGAACCTATTCAGACACCTTCAGATTCGATGAGGAGAATGTACGGAGCTAACTCACATCGTATTCGTCATAGTTCCCCACTATTGGTGTTAAGACGAACTTGTTGCAGAACTGCTGTGCTTCCGCGCATACACTCGCATTTGCCATGCCGTTCCTGGTCTGAGACGCATAGCAGTCTTCGATCATGTCTAAGCATCCGCCTGGAGTGTAAAGGCTCGTGTTGGCATTGGTCAGGACGGTGTCGTTGGCAAGCATAACGTTGTACGGGTTGGACATAGCGTACGTCACGTAATGGGGGTATTGAACGAGCGCGTTCTAGAGCACTAGTTAGGACATACGCTGGGGAAATAGTCATGGGACGCACGGTTAAACCGTTTCCAATTCCAAGTGTGCTGAGATTTAGCTTGATCCCATGCACGAGACCAGTATCAATAGCAGTATTTTGCTGGAGGATATAACTGCATATCCTGATGAGCTGATTGCATGTATAGCAAAGGAGATTCGCTCACTTGGCGAATGTGGGACCATAATGTCCTCCGTAACTCTCTGTCCAAATGCCCAAACTGCTATTCGCCAACCTCGAAAATCTTGCATCGCTCAAAAACACTTGTATAAATGTCCATAGATCCTCCGCTGCCGCCTGGGAGTTGTTGACCTTTGCAGTGCCATAGGAGAATCCGACGCCCACGGGCTGATCGATGAAGAGCATGTTGCTTGCGTTGGACCACGAATAGGGATTGTAGGCGTAGTTCAGGGCGTCGTCCGTAACTCGACAAGGACCGAGCTCCTGGAAGAGACCAAGCATGCTCGAGCTACCGGGCTACATAATAATAAGTCAGAACCATCAGCATGCTGAAGGAACATAGCACACACCCCACCATTCATCCACACGGTCAACGGCGCTCCCTCCTCTCCCTTCCGACTCGCGAAGTACCAGAAGAAGATGCTTTGATTCTGTGCAATATCGGCGTATCCACTCGCCTGGTACACACCAGGTGTCGTCTCGCACACTCCTGAATTCTCCACATATCGTAGTGTACCGACGGTACCGAACGTGCCCGGGTCGGTTGGAGGAGATCGGATGACTATGCCCAGCTTGAGAGAGGCAAGGAGCGATACGACGGGGAGAGGCGTCCATACTGTTGGAGAGCGTGGGACGAGGCCGGCAACACCAGCAATCACACCGTCTATGACGGGGAGGTGTCTTGCGTATGTTGTATGCAGAAGGAGGGCAAGGACCCAGAGCCATCTGCACCGTGTGCTGGCCATCCTCCGTTTGGGTGATGGAAACACGGTGCTGCGGGTTGAGAGAACAAAGCTTGATAGCTGAGTACTGTGGACATTATAAGATTTTCGGATGGGGCGCTCATTAGGAGAACTCCAGGAGTTAGAGCAAGAGCAAGCTTCCGTATGGTGGTCAAGAGCAAATTACCGCGACCAAAGGGACGTCGCCAAGCACCTGACGTCTTCAGGGCTCCCAACATTCCAGGGACATTCATCAATCATTGTTATATATCATTTCATACATCTGATATTCCAACCTTCCGTCCGCTAGGTCATGTACAGCTACGCGACGCTGAGAGAAGTGGTACGGCCAAGGAA
Source organism: Dacryopinax primogenitus (assembly GCF_000292625.1). Lineage (NCBI taxonomy): Eukaryota > Fungi > Basidiomycota > Dacrymycetes > Dacrymycetales > Dacrymycetaceae > Dacryopinax > Dacryopinax primogenitus. Next base: position 110,610 of record NW_024467203.1, read on the forward strand.
CGCGACGGGATTCAGGTGCTCGTAATCGGTAACCCCTTCATCGTCTGGGTAAAGAACACAAGCGCGGCCTGGCCCGCTTGCAGCGGGCCATTCCCATACGCAGGCACCTCGTGCCCCGCACCCGCGACCTGAACGAACGAAAACGTGCCTGCATTCTTGATCATCCCTGCAGGATACCCCTCCACCGTCCAGGGCGTAAAGTTCTTTGCCGCGTAGATGGAGCTGAACTTGGTATTGAGGTTGGCCGTGACCGCTTCGAAACCCTTGTAATTACAGATGTAATCTGTATCGCCGTCATACAGTGTCGTCCGGATACCAGAGTTGATTACAGCCTCGAGATAGGGAGCAGAGTTGGTCACTACGCAGAGGTCAGAAGATACAGCAGTATTTGCTCAAAGGGCCTACTCCAGTCACCAGTCGCAGCGAAGTTCTCATATACGGCATAGCTCGTCTCAGTCCAATTGACAAAACTCGGGATGCCAATTTTGCTTGTCAGCCAAGGGCTATTAAGCAGGTTGGTCAAATCAGGCGGATACGGGTCTGGGTTGACGACCCGAACATCGTAGTCGTTGTACTTGCCGACAAGCGGGCTAAGCACATACTGATTGCAATACGATTGGGCAGCAGAGCAAGCCGTGTCGTTGGGAGATCCATTGAGCAACGTCGAGTCGTAGCAGGCCGAGATCTGGTCTAGGCACCCACCAGATTCATACAGGTGGATAGAGGCATTCGTCGATACTGTAGTGTTGACGAGCGGAACGGTGTACGAGTTGTTAAGAGCGTAAGCCAGGTACTGAGGGTACTGTACGAGTGGGTTGGTGAGCCCGTTTCCGATCCCAAGAGTCTGGAAGTTAAGCTTGATACCGTGGAGCATGCCTGCCTCGATCAACGCGTTTTGCTGCAAGATATGGCTGCAGATCACATGAGCACAACAGCGATACAAAGGTGAATAGAGGGCACTAGGAGACCGCAGGCCCATAATGGCCACCATAGCTCTCCGTCCAGACCGCAAACTGATTCTTCTGCAGGTGCGCGAACTTTGGATCGCTCAGGAACATCTGTAGGAGCGTCCAGACTCCCTCGGCAGCTTCCATCGCCGTCCCGACATTGGCGGTACCGTATGAGAATCCCACAGTAGTAGGCTGGTCAATGAATATCATGTTGCTGTATTCATTCCAGCCGTAGGGATTGAGCGTATAGTTGGACCCATCAAGCGTGACTCGGCAGGGGCCGAGCTCTTGGAATAGGCCCAGCATGCTGGAGCTACCCGGCTACAGAACAGACCTCGAATTAGCGGGTGTTGAGAACGCGAAACCGTAGATACGTACTCCACCGTTAAGCCATATCGACAGCGGGGCATTATAGGGGTCATTCCGTGCCTCGAAGAACCAGAAGAACAAGGTCTGGTTGTACGCGATATCTGCGTATCCAACCGCCTGGTTTACCGCAGGCGTGGTTTCGCAGATCCCGGAGTTCTCGATGTACCTGAGGGGAGCAACGCCAGCTTGAAAGTACTGGTTCTTGGGAATGGCGACGGTGTTTCGTAGAGGCGCGATGGTGCGAACGCCGCCGATGATGTCGTCGATGCGCGGGATCTGGGAAGCAAGCGCACCGGAGGCAGGCAGCAGGAGGCTAAGGACACGAAGCTGCATGCTTGTCAAGACAGGAGCAACGAGAGCGCAATCTCTCAGTGCTGGTCCATCATTAAATATCCACTGTTCAGCACAGCGGTAGAGTTCATGCGGCGTATCGCTTTTGACGCATGCAGACATAACATCGAGGGAGACGCGGATTTGATATTTCCGGGCGTGTCCGAAATTGGAACCAATACAGTGGGTGCCTTTGCTGATATCGCCATGTGTGTCGCCCTCAGAAGTGGAGAAGAGGAATCGTATATTGGTAATACTGGTGATTGTGCTGTCAAGTTAGAGGAGACGAAGTTGGTTTATCATCCACCCGAGAACGACGGATGATAGGAACGCGTGCACTGGAATCAAGGCAATCCAGCTTCTCCCCCTAAGCATACTGTCGTAGACGCCAGCACGAGCAGATATGTCAGATCTCCAAGAGGGGTAGAAGCATCAGATACTGAGGTATCGAAGGAGAACGGATAGCTTTGGTGAAGCGAGGAAGTCATAGGCTGCACAGGAAGCAGATTCGAGCCATGCGATACGCCCGGGATGTGACAGGAAGAAGTCGCGACGTGTTGATGCAAAAGGCTCTTCTCCCTTACCATGAATGGATATCAGAGGTCTGTATGATAGTTTAGTCTATATGTTGGACCGTCAGCATCAAGTAGATCTGCATATGCTCGTGCCTCGCCGCAAGGGGATAATTGCCAAAGAAGGCAAAGTCAGTTTCGTGACAAATAGTTCATCACATGACCGCATACAGTCGCGTTCATCTCATACACCTCAAGCCGCATACACGACGTAGACTGTGGCAATATTATTGAATTCGTTGAGGTATCGCCTAAGCTAGGCTACAAGTACAGCGAGCCAATGGACGACATCGGTCTACAGCATGCAATCACTTTATGAGTTCATGTTCTGCTTAACCTCGCCCTTATCCTCTTGCACGTTGCCTAAAACAAATCAATTAGCGACTGGGTTAGGCGCATATATTCAGGTCGTCACTCACCAGAGGCTTGCTGTTGCTTGTCGCCGGTGATGGCACCGAGAACAGAGTCCTTCTTGCCCTCAAGGCGATCCATCCCGCCTTCGACCCAGACCTTGGCCTGGGCAGCGTTGTACTCGGCCTCACCCTGCTGGTGTTCCTTCTTTCCGGATTCCTGCCACGAGGTAGCACCGGTCATGTTACCGATCGCCTCGACGGCGGTACCCTTGAGGGAGTGGTACTGGCCGGCTGTGGGGCATTGTCAATGAACGCGACAGGGAAGAAGTGCCAAGGACATACACTGCTTGGTAGGCTCGTTGTAGTTCGACATGATGAAAATAGTTTGGGTTTGGTTGGTTTGGTAGGTGGTGGTTGAACTTCTGGGGGAACGAAAGACCTGAGAGATCAAGGGGCCTTATATACGGCTGGAAGCTCTCAAAGAGCCAAGGGGTCCGGGGGAAGGTTGGTAACATCACGAGCAGATCCTCGGGACACCACTACGTCATAGCGTCATCCCAGATTCTTCCGTGAGCTCTTGGTGTGGACGGGGACGATCGTGCTCCAAGAGGGTGTGTCACAAAGTTAACAAGATCGAGGAGGCTAACCGGAGCTACGGCTGCTTCAACTCCACGTGAGCAACGACGTAGTAGGCGTCACTCTGCACATATGTCCGCAGCACCACCCATAGGAGTCCATCGGTACCGAGTGGTTCTTCTTCCCAAGAACAAGACTGGAACGAAACATCGACACATGTTGGTGGATTGCAAGGAAACAAAACTATGACATGCGGTTGACGTCATTGCACAGCCACTGATGCCCTTACGACTCCACTCCTCCGAAAGTGCGCACGATAGACCATTTCACTGCACATAGGCCAGCTCAGTTTTCCACCTCATTGGACACAGAAGATTTGTGGTCTTTCCCGATTTGGCCAAGTGGCAGTGCTGCCATGCAGACCACGTGAGTAACTGGGCGTAAGGGTTGTGGGAATACTACGACGGGCGTCCCTGTTCCCTGTCAGCGACTGTTGTAGACGACTATTGAACTGGCAGCGAACAACGACCATTTCTTCATGTGATACTGTATCTCTCTAACGGCTCGCTATTGTGCCTCACCAATCGAATGGAGAAAGGAATGCATCGCTTCTGGTCGTTTGATGATCTGGTGGTACAGGTCCTGGACTATCTCGAACGAGCGGATCAGGCCCACGTCGCGCGTTTACGCAAACACCTGTTCCTGCTCGCTATCCCTTTCGTATGGCAGAGACCTAGTTTTAAAGGACTTGCAAATCTGCTGGTGGAATCCAGCGCCTACCCCACGACCCTATTCGCGAAAGTCCGCAGTCTCATGCGCAGTAACGGAAAGCCGCAGGTACGATCTTAGTACCCGTCGTGCCTCCCTTGATATGCTTAATGGTCAAATCTAGGCAAATTGGCTTGGAGAAAATGAATCCACCCTTGAACGATTAGCATTCTATGGTGCATACGCGCGAAGATTAGACATCGTCGAACCAGGGAAGGGACACGACGACGACTTTTACGCGATTGTCAATACCATATTCATTTCCGAGTATTCTATGGAGGACATATTTTCTTCTCTGGAGCACATTCATGTAACAGTAAGCACCCCCGCCTTTGCGGCTCAAGCGTTCAGGTTCGCCGTTCCGACCCTCAAGTACCTCAATTTGACGCTCATCGTTATTGGCCTAACCGAAGATGCGCCTGGCGCGCGATCCTCCGATTTTCTTCCTTATCTACTTGGTCTTCCTCGACTCGATAATCTGCAGTTGTACGGCAGAGCAACCAGTGCGGAGGCAGAAGCGCAGTTTCTTGAACAAACTGCCAAACATTTCCCTGCTATGAAGAAGTTTTCTGCACCACTCATGCTGGTCGACGCATCTTTCTTCGGTCCACTATCTATTATGCGAGGGTTGGAGAAGATCAACATACAACTAACTTATATCCCTTTCTTCCCCTCTCCTTGCATTCTACCCATCCTCTATCAACTGAGCGTCACCTATACTCGCGTGAAAGACTTGCAATGTCTGCTCGAAGCGCTCTCCGCTCCCCTTCTCAAGGCGCTGCAGATCAAGTCAAACGCCATCCGAATCACAGGAAGTGTGGCGGAAGGGAACACTCGCACTTACCGAACCTTGTGCGAAACGGTCGCAAACTCATGGCCTGGGTTACAGGTGTTCACACTCTCTGGGTTTCCAGACATCATAACATCAACTGAGCCGCCGTCACCGTGGAAATGGACACCATTCTCTCCGTTGCTCCGATGTCAAGACATGCGAACCTGTACAATCCAGACACCAGTAAAGGTTGACGTATCAGACGCGGACTTGTACTCAATAGCTGACGCGTGGCCCGAATTGCAACATTTGGCGCTCGCTATACCCGAGGGAAGTATCGTCGAGCCACCGAGTGCCACCTTTTATGGACTCTTGTATCTCGCTCGCAAATGCACCAAGCTGGAGAACGTTGCACTGTCGATGACGCTTATTCCTTCGGGAACAGACGAACTTACACTCCCGAATGTTGTACCAAACACGAGTGTTCTCCGGCTCGACGTACACGATTGCCCACCTTGCGACGCCGCACTCACCGCCACCTTACTGACACGACTATTCCCAGAATTGAAGAGGTTCAGGTTCTCGACCCGCAAGGTTGTGCCGAACGATCCTGAGCTAGATGGAGCGGACGAACAGAGGATGGAGGCAATGATGGAGATAAAGGCGCGATTAGAGCTGCGACCTTGATTTTCATACTTCATCTATAGGACCCAAGTTCGTGCAAGGTGGATTATGTGACATGTTTAGCAAATCCAGCGCCAGTCAGTGGCTATGTCTAGACGCCCAATGATGACGAAGGCATGTGTGGAGGAACACGACCCTTACATATCTTTCATTGTTCGTCGTCTCAGGCAGCGCCAGCCCGATTGCACGATGAAGCGAGGTACGACTGTATGCGATCTTACTTCGGCTCGATGGCACAGTATTTGGTCCATCGATGAATTGGTTCTCATGATATTCGAACATTGCGAACTGAGAAGCGCCGCTTGCCTTGCTCGAACCTGTCACCGCCTGTACACTCTCGGAATACCGCTCATCTGGACGAGCCCACCTCTTACAGCTTTGATCACATTGGCCGAATCCACCGCGGATATTTTTGCCTCATCTTCAAGAACACATTGCAATTGGAAGAGCTGGCTATGGTGTAACAAGCCGATCCCGCAACCAACGAATAGCCCGCGTTCTAGACGACTCAAATTTTTTTCCCAATTCGTGACGGATCTGATCTTGACCGACCCCTCCGATTCCTTTGAAAGTCCAGAAATTGAAATCCTGCTAGAAGTCATCCAGCAGGAGTCGGTAGAATCGCTCTTTCCCAGACTGCAGAGTTTGGTTATCATCATCCACCGCCCGGAATTCTTGCAATGCATTCTTCCCTTTGCTAGCCGCAATCTTTCGTGGATCAAGATATTCCTAGCTCCTCCGAATACCGATCAAGTGCTTGGCGGATCGGGGTATGGAATCTTCCTGCCTCATTTGTGCACACTACCGCGACTGGATTCCTTGACACTATTCGGCAGTGACACCATATCGAAAGACGAGCTACATTTCATTTCCACAATCCTGCGTACATTTCCCGATTTGGAGGCCTTCGACGCCTGGCGGATGAAAGCGGATGACGAATTCTTTCGCCGCCTCAGCAGCACAAGAAATTTGGTTACCCTCCGAATACAACTGGGGCTCATTGTTCCCACCCTGGATTCCGTGTCACTGCCTCACCTCGAGAGTTTGATCATCGAGTATTCAAGCAACACGGATTTAAGCGTCCTACTCGATCATTTACATGCGCCAGTATTGCGGCGTATCCAACTCGATTTTCATTGGGAACTTGGAGCACTAGCGTTCGATTCTCCCGCTGGGTTCAACGGACCAGCATATCGGCTCGTTTCAGAGCGGATCGCGGCGTCATGGTCACAGAGCCTGGAAGATCTCACAATATCACGCGTGGGTCAACTCCAAATCGAAAAGGAGAGTCTCCGAATATGGGATATGGATTCCTTTCGCCCAATGCTGTCGTGTCATCAATTACGCAAGTTCCTGATCGCGCCTCCCATCCGCCTGGACGCTCAAGATGCGGATCTCGTCCAGATAGGACAGAGCTGGCCCAAGATCCGAGAACTGTCATTAACGGGGTATGGTAGCCCCATATCGAGCCGAAGGCCTTGTGCGGGTGCGGAAGGACTGCTTGCACTGGTAGGCAACTGCCATGAGCTGGAGGTGCTCGAGCTCTCTATCAACTTGCAATCTCTTGGTGCCCTCATTCCGAACATAAAGAACTGGCCAGAAGAGTATGCAACGGTTCGCAACCCAAATCTGCGTAATTTGTATGTTCACGATTGCCTGATTTGCGACGTGGACAACACATCCATGTTTGTCCGTCGACTCTTTCCAAACTTGGAGACGTTCCGATATGCGCGGAAGGAATTGTTTCCCATGTCGGGAAATGCGCCCACAGAGAGCGAGAGAATGGTGTGCATGCAACGCATACAGAAGGAGCTGGGGTTGGAAGAAGAATAAGCAGCAGGCTCATTAGGTTTTTGGCACAATGGGACATTCCGGAAACCATGATCCGATCTATAGCATTGTAGCGGATTACACGTGTCACAACACTATATGTTTACGTTACTTCAGGTATGGGGTCATCGAAGGATACAAGGGATATGATGGGAAGACGAGATGAAATGATGTGGATAGAATAGATAGACTTTCACTAGAAAGTCTCTTCTTCATCGCCGACGACCTCGCCCTCACCCTCAGCACCCTCAGGCACCTCGAAACCTTCTTCGGTCGAATAAAGAATCTTCTGGATCTCTTTTAGCACGTCATCGTCTTTCCCTTCCGCCGCAAGTGCATCCGCTTGCTGTTGTACGAGGATCTCGATATCGCGGAGCTATCGAGTACATTGAGTCAGCGCGGGGACCATATGAGTAGCGTGAAAATGCACACTTTGCCGAAGTAGAAGTCCCGTTCCTTCTCAAGTCCCTCCATATTCGTCTGCAGCTCCCTGACTTGAGTCTGTAGCTGGAGCACAATCTCAGGAGATGTTCCACGTGCAGCGCTGGTTGCTCTCGCTGTAGGGCGGGCGCTCGACGATGACGTGAGACGAGAAGACGCCGGCGCTGCGGGTTCACCAGGCTGTCCCTTTCGTCGCGCAATAGCATCATACGGCTGCCCACCGTACATTTGCTCCCAATATCTCCGAATCCACTGAAGGAACTCAAGGTTGTCCTGCATCTTGCACTTGACCAGCTTGTCCACCGGAATAGGCTAGTGGCGACAGTATGAGTGTACATCTAAGCGCCGCCTCATCACTCACCTTGTCGATCTTCTTTGCTTTGAACACGTTCTGCAGAACCTTGAAGTTATTGAGGTATTCGTACTCCTGCCTTGCGTTCATCTTGACTTTCGACATAGGAACATCACCTGCAAGACCCTCAGCTGGTGATTTCAGTGAAAGTGGAGGTGACTCAACCGTAGATGGAATCCATGATCTGACAGTATGCTGCACCCGTCCCACATTGCTCAACCTTGGTATAGTTCACATGCAGGACGTCATTCAGCCATTGCAGAAGTTCTGTGCACAGTAATCAATCAGTAACAGTCATGTATGCGACGTCGATCTCAGGGGCGACCGGATGCAACACAAAGATTCGACTTCGACGCGCGACACAACTATACATTGTTGCCCCTTTCGAATTTATCACTCACCGGTACGTGATTCTCCGCCGGACATTTTGTATTTCCGAGAATATACACAGATGAGAAGAGTGTGAAAGAGGTCAAGAAGGAAATGAAGGATAAGGTCGAGCTTTGGCACGGTCTATGGAAGGGATCCTTCGACGCGCGACGGCAAGACGCGAACAGCGGAGTAAATGCCTCCGCCCGGATTATTTTGCAGCTTTGTTCGGGTCCAGCACTTCAATGTTCTTTTCCTCCTTTCTGCTTCACCTGCTGTTCTAAGCCTGGGCACCGTACGATGTCTAATGCTGCGCCCGGTCATGTCGGCGAATTGACGATATTTTTGATGCCTGTCTCCATATTTATCGACAAGTCTATTGTTTGATACTCGACAGTCCAGGTTGCGGCAATACCATTAGACGTTATGCGAGCGCTCTTCCTCCAACATGCATGTTTCAGCCTTTTTTGCACCAACTTTCAATGTCGACGGATCCTCCGGACTAATAAAAGGAGGCTCGTAAGGGTTTGGCATGACTTTTCTCCAACTCCGCTGTAGTGGTGGTGCAACCTTTTGCTGGTGGTCCAACCAAATTTGGGATAGACTTACACATCATGGGCGCCATAATGCCACCATGCTTTGCTCTCGAATGACATCGGTGGACACGACACCGGAGGAAGGGCCATCCCGTTCAAAGGACCTTTCCAAGGCGATCGAAAAGGAAACGGATAAGGACATCCACCCTCGAATGCAGTTCCGAGCTCCCGCGGAAAACGATTCGATGGTCGAAACGGCTATTTCGAATATAATGAAAAGCCAGGTAACGGTGGAGGCTGTGGTTGGCTATACGCTATTATACGTCTTGCTTACTACTTGTTCAAGGTTTATTATTCCCTTACGAGGCGGCAGATACGTGCTGCCAATCTAAACGCCAGTAGTCCGTGGACACCGCGCACATAACAATCCGCCGCCCAATTTGCTCCCGGTTGCCCCGCTCTCCGTGCACGTTGCCTGCTCCTATTCCAGTGGAAAACCTATAGCTAACCAGTTCCCGAGAACAATATCCACGCATGCTTTACGGCGGTGGGCGCTTCGGGACACCGTTGGGCGATAATATCAGGTAGGTTCTACCTGTTTCTTGCTGCACTCTTCGCAAGTCGGCGCGTCCGTGTCCTCTATCAGGTACAGTTGAAGGGACCGGTCGCTCTGCCGGAACCCGGACCAGGCACCTGACGACCGACATCGGTCACCAACCTCATTTCGAGCACCTTGGGCCGTTGCGGCCGACAGCACCCTGACACATCGGTCTATATCACGCAGAAGCACGCTGCTGACCCAGGAATCCTGGGGTAAGTTCGGTGAACATGTGTTTCTTATGGCCGCGGCTGAATCAGGCGCAACTTTCATGCGCCCAGACGACCGCTGCCCACACCGTCAAACCATGAGCTGAACGACTTTTTAGGTACTCGGACACACTTTCAACCACACCCGCCGCGGTTGTTCGCAGTTACGGTCGCAGGGATGCCAGCGTGATAAGATCAGATAGAATGTTACTTTCCCTATATGGTGAATCAAGTCGACTCACTTTCTCAAAACGTCATCCCTCGTCTCCCAAGATCCTACCCGATTGCCTCATGGCTCAGGATCAGATGACATTCGGCGTTCCCCACAAATTCAGAGATTTTGCAGTGGATAGCAATGAGTGCAATTCCCGGACCGCAACACTCGGGCCGTTTCCGCGCTATATATCCCCCCTTTGCTCTTACGACAAACCATCCCACTTGAGTTCCAATACTCCCTCGCCAAATATGCCTCGTCCACAACGCCCGCACCGTGTCTGGATCGTCGAAGATGTCATCTGTGACGTCATGTCCTACTGTGCCCCTCGAGACATCTGCAATCTTGGAATGACGTGCCATTGCCTCTTCCAAATATACCTCGACGTTGTTTTTGGCGAGCTAGACTCATTGGGCCCACTCTATGGCGTGTTGCCGGATCCCTCTGTGAGTACAGCTATCTGAGCAGGTATTGTTTTGCTTATCTCATGTGTTATACATAGCTGTCTCCGGCGGCCCCAACTGGGTTAAGGTCCCTTATCTCTCGTAGCCATGCGAGCAAGAAAGCGCACAATCCGAAAACCCACTCGGTTGGCCGTATCACGATGTACACCGCCCGCGTACGTTCCCTCACCATTGGCCAAGGTGGAGAGGATGACGCGCACCGTATCAATAACCTGCGATCGATTCTCGGTCCTCTGCCATTGCAGACCTGTTTCCCACAGCTGCAGTCATTGCGCATCATTGCCGACGATCCGAGAACCGTTGCGAATTCGATCCCGTTGGCGCTACCGATGCTGCGTTCGTTCGCGCTGATCATCAATTTCGAAGACCGGAAACTCGATCTCTCCGTGAAAGATTCATATGAGAGCAGTGGTTTACCGGTATACTTCCGACATCTTCGCTCCCTGTCGAGGTTGGACAGTCTCACGATTACATGCGCAAACACCAGCAGACGCCCCGTGAGTGAGGTCGAGGCACATGGTCTGCTGTATCTTACGCGGCAATTCCCCCGACTCTCCACGCTTGACATCTCTAACCTCATCCTGACCGATACACTCGTCCACAACCTATCGAAGTTGCCTATGCTCGAACGACTTTTTGTTTGCCTTCCAAATGGAAAAGAGTCGGTGTTAACGCCGGGCCCCCTTGCTTTCTCAAATCTGCATCACTTGACAATCAACTGTGATGCGACCGAGCTCTCCTGGTTCATGCATGGCCTGCAAGCGCCACACCTCGCATCCCTTCAACTACATGCTGGATGTAGAGCGTTATGCCCCCAAACTGCGCCGAAATTCAGCGAGCTTGTGGGAGCGAAATTCCGCAACCTGCGAGTGTTCGGTTTGCACGTATGGTCTGAGGACGGCTCCGATACGTGCTGGACTTTCGCATCTTTTCATGGTATGCTGAGGTGTCGCGCAATGGAATGTTTTGGAGTTATGCTACCGTCTCTGGTCATTGCCACAGACGAAGACGTACAACTTATTGTCAAGGCGTGGCCCCGACTGCGGGATCTTCAACTCGGACACTCGCAGGTTACGAGCGACTTTGAACGTGTAACATTCGGCGGCCTTGCTACAGTGGCATGGGGGCTGCCTGACATCAACAGCCTTCGCCTGGCAGTACTTCCCTCTTTATCCAAGGACCGGGCTGCGTCGCTTTTACGAATGCCAAGCTCCCCCTCACGGTTGCAGGAGTTATGCTTGCACGACCTTCCAACGACGAGACCATCCTCAACTTTCATCGACGGAATTGCTCATGTTATCCATCATTTATTCCCTCAAATCCGGTCATTCACCTGCACCTACCGTAATTTGAAGATAACGAATCCCGGTTGGGCCATACACCAAGCAGCGGGGAGTCACATCGACAGGGGTTATCCATTATCAACTCGGGATATTGCTCACGCCATCAGCGAGGCTTACAGAAGATGATTTGACGCATTCTCCTCGGACTTCTAATACCCACCCAATTCCGGACCTCTATATCCATGCTATACTATACTCCCGCAGATATTGAAGACCTCCTGGTCACGAGCCATGCTGTATGTAGTATGAAAGAACAAAGACAGAATCAATGACGCCCATAATCCTCTTCCTTCGGATGCTTGGTGAACATTTTCACGGGCGGCAAGTCCCTTGCGGGGTCGATGTGTTAGAAGACGTCATCCTCACGGGAAAGAGGAAATGTGATTTGCACAGTGAGTCCTTGGCTTATCTACAAGAATGATACAGCTATTGATACAACCACGGCAACATAAAGTAACACAACGAAATGCTCTAGAAAGCCATTCGGAGCCGCACTGACAAACTCTATTGCACCTTCACCGGCGACGATCGGCATGGGCGCATCAGTGCTCAGCGTTCCTCTATCTGCGTACGTGTACCAAGTTGAGTAGATACTGGCAGTTGCTACGTCCTTCGGTGCGATACCCCACGGCCACATATGGTCCGACCACTGGTGTCCCGGAATGCGCCAGGTCCCGTTGAGCTGCGCCGCGCCGGGAGTGGACGAATTCACAAGCGGGTCATCGTCTATCGGCGCATAGCATCCATCATTCCAGTCCACGCAACCCTTGGCCTGCTGCCAGGCATACCAATGCCTGTCGATATTCGCATGATGGGCGACGAACACCGGGTCGAAGAACGATGTGGGCACATTGGAGAACTGCCCGCCAAGCCAACGGTGGATCCCGTTGTGCATCTCCCCATACACGCCCAGTATCCACCCTTCCATGCCTGCCCGGAACCCAGCCGTGCTGTTCGCGTCAAACGGAGACTGGTCGTACAACTCCACGGCGGTGAGCGCGTCCATCTGCGCCTGAGTGGAGATAGTTGCTCCCAAGTCGGCTGCGAACGTGCGGCGGAGTGTTGGCCCGCCAAATTCGACCGGGACAGGCCAATTGCTGGACGATGGACAGGAGGAGACGGAGGCGTCGCAGAAGTGGCCAGACGTGACAGCGCCGTTGACGGAAGGGTCGCCGTTCCCGCCGAAGAAGCTGTCTGTGAGGATGGGGGAAGAGGCAAAGGAGGGCTGGTCGAACGTCCAGTCCCAGTAGGGGAGCGTGATGCTCATGTCGTTCCCTGCTGTCTGGAGGCACAACTCGGTGACGCGAATGAAGGCTCTGTGCCAAGGGAGGAAGGAGGGACCACCTGCGTTCGCTATCAGTCGCTGCCTATCAGGAGAGGGGGGTTACCTACCGTGTGAAGCAGAGCGCTCCATACTCTTGTCCTGCATCGCGGCCGAGTGCAACCTCGCTATATGGTCCCACACGCCAAAGGTCTTGAGCACATGAGCAGCTTGGACAAACCTGCTCCATTGGCCTGTCGTCAGGTCTCTGACTTCTCGCCTCGTCCCTGTCGGTACTGCATTACCGGTGGAGATGTTGACGCTGAACGTCTGGGTGGTGAAGAGCGCGTTGGTAGATGCATCGGTGATGGTGATACTCACGCCGTAAGAGCCAGCGGAGGGGAAGATGACGTCTAACACTGGTCCGGCGCAGGATTGGTTAACGACTCCGCTGACTGTACACAGTACGCTCCCCAGTTGGGGAAACGACCAGCTGATGGTGGCATTCGTGGGTCCCCCTCGTAGGACAGTGCCGAGGATGACTGGCCAGCCAGCTTGCTGGTTCCGCGTGGTGAAGACAGCTAGCTGGTCTGTGTCGACTGCGAGGGCGGGGCCGCTGAGCGCGTTGATGGTGCTGTTGGTGCTGTTGGATATGGAGGAGGTTGGGCTAGCATGGGATGGCGAAAGCGAAAAGATGCAGCATAGGATCAGGGATAGCGTTCGACGTGCCCGCATCCTGCGAGAAGCGGACAGGGGCCAGGATGATGTCTAGTTTGGGGCAAAGTGACCGCCGGAGATGGCAGACCAAAAAGATGAGGCTGAACGTACGAGCAAGTTGTCGACAGCATCGAGAATGCTGCATTTAAGAAGTTCTCCCCATAGCCAAGGGTCTATATTTGGCTTTTTCCTAGTGCGCAGCAAGCAAATCGTACGAGCGCCTACAATAAAACACTCAGACGAGTTTTCAATCCCTAACTAGAGTGCATTCAATTGAGAGTTGCCGCAAGGATCACGAGAGGAGGCAATGCACTTCTCGGGGAGGTACATATACGGATTGTATACGAGATGCACAGCTTTGATCGAGGACAATGCGCAGCGTCAGACATACAGTAGAGCTTCCCTTCAGATGCAGTAGACAATAGTATATGTTTGTGGTTGTTGTGAGAAACCACTTCTGAAAGAGGGTATTATCATTGCAAGCATTAAGTGTGATCAAGTGCGAAAGAGTACGGAAAAGATACGAAACAGAGTCAACGTGTATGTATAGGCCAGTGAGTCGGAAGCAGAAGAAGCGCCCAGTAACAACAGAGCGGCGCGTCGCTGTCCGCCTCACACCCATCATCCGACGCGTTGACAATGTACGTCTCTTTCCCTTGCATATAGCCTCCTTGTCCCGAAACGCTGTCCGTCGCCTTACAGAGTGGCGGACGTCGGCGGCGAGCATGCCAATGGCCGCGTGCCGGATATGCTCAGTGCCGTCTCTATGCGAGCTCCGACCCGCGTCGACATGGTCGTCCTGCACTCACCCCGTCTAGGCTAGGTCAAGACTCCCGCACCTGTCTCGCGCCACCTCCCAACACATTACAATACCATACATGCACTGCATCGTGGACGTTGTCTGTTGTCTGTCTCTGGACTCAGTGAGGGGAGGTATATAAGGACGCTAAGGGTAGAGGGGAGACAGCAACTGGTGTTTGGCCTTTCCCGGAGAAGAAAACGCCTCTTACGAATCTGCAACGGGAATACATCTCGAGCGCCTATATTTCCCAGCAATCTGGATTTCTGCAAACGAAATATGCCCGCCGCAAAGCCGTACAAGCTCTCGACTTCCGGCCTGCTCTCCCCTTCCTACGTAAGCCCCACACTTCCAACCTCTGAACAACACTGACATCTACCAGCCCTCTTCATACAACGGCATGCACCGACCTACCCCCGTCCAATCGAGCAGCTGGCTGCCCACCCCCCCTTTGCTAGACCTCGACGCACTCGACCGGGAGCTCGGTACATCCCTCCTCCACCGCACCTTCACCTTGCCTAACATTCCCATAGAGACAATCTCGCAGAAATCCACCACCACCTCTCTCCGTGCCTCCCTACACGCGGAACTTGACGCAGAGATAGACGAAATCCTCCGTTCCCCCGCTGCACGCGCAGCATGGGAAGACGTACAAGACGACATGGACTCGATCGTCCCCTCCTCCCCCTGGTCCAGTCTGTCATCTCGGCGCTCTTCCCGCTCCTCCCGGTCAAGCGTAGGGGACAGGCCTGCCGTGTACCCAGATCCGATCGGCACGCCCCCACGGAAGCCTGCGTCTACTTCATCCGAGGCTAGCTCTTCCGAGCCTGTCACCCCCTCGAGCTCGCACGCCTGTTCCCCGGTGAAGGCACCAGAGCGGAGGAAAGTCGAAAAGCGAGAGGAAGATCACCCCTGTGTACCCTTCTGGCGCCACTGTACCCCCTCGCACCTGCTCACCCTGGAGCATTTCACAGCGCTGATGCTGTCTAACGGGCTGTCGCTCGTCTCCCAGGATTGGCGGAAGATGGACGTGAGTGAGATGGAGAAGGAGAGGACCAGGAGGGTGTGGGAGGGCTTATTGGAGCAGTATGCCGCTTTGAAGGCATATAGGGTTAGCAGGGGGTACACAGCGGAGGAGCTTCTGGAGGAATTGATGTGATATTACTAGGAGGTGTTTGCATGCAGTATGTACAACAACATTTGTACAAAGGTGTAGACTATGGTGCTTAAGCACGTGACTCCAAGGAAAGGAATTGATTGGTCAGAATGCTTCCGACCCTTCTGAGGTTTCTATTGAACACTCTGAGTCGTCTGGTGTTAGATACATACGTTGCTGGCGCAGAACAAGGCGATTGAGGTCATGTCCGGAAACCAGCAGCCCGCAGAACGATCTGCTTTGCTATCTCAAGCTCTTGATCTTTGTACAAGCCTCTGTGATATCCTGGAACGTCTTGGTCCCTCTCCCTTCACTCAATCGGACAACATTGCAGTGTCGAAGGTTCACGAGCTTGAATCAGCCCTTCATCGTCGACTGCAGCAGGTCAACCAGAAAAGAAACGATGCTCTCGCGCCTGTATATCGACTATCGGACGATCTCATTCGACTCATCATCCAGCATGGCCGCGATGAAGAAACTCTTTGCTGGCAGACGTTCATTGGCAGAACTTTTCCACAACTTGTCTCCTGCATCTCTCGCCGTTGGCGTGCAGTCGTGTTAGATATGTCGAACCTATGGACGGACCTGGTGTTTTTGAACCCCAAATATCTAGCAGACGAAGACTTCAAGCCGATTCATCCCTGGTATGGAAGGGGAAGAGCCCTCAGTGACATGTGTACCTGTAATCTCGAGCGCTCGAAGCAATCGCTCCTCAACGTGCAGCTGGATATTCCACTGTACCAGGACTCCCTAACGATGATAAACGACTACATGGACGTGTGCACCAACCGCGTCGCGGATCTCACTCTCGAAGCGAACACTTCAAACGCAGAGGCCATGAATGCGATTGTCCCGTGCATGACTCAAACAAGTGAGACCTTGCGCCGCGTTCGACTTGTTCTACATCAGTCGACATCGGAAGAGGTTGGACGCGATCTACTTGAATCACTACTTTTGTGCAACCTTCCACGACTAGTAGAGGTTGAACTGGCCACCGTTCCCCTTCCTATGGTCCACCGCCCTGAACATGTCGCTTTCCTCCAATGTCGCCTTCTCCTCCTGTGGCTCACGAGGGGGCTCTCGCTCGCCTTCCAGGACTAGCGGAAGATAGACCAAACGGCTAGAGAAGGACTCCAGGGAATCAAGAGCGTGTGAGAGGGTTTGCTGTAACAGTACGCTGACTTGATGCACCAAGAGGTCTTTGCGTGTGACATGGGCAACAATCAGATTAGTCAGAATACTTCCGGTCCTTTATGGCCTCCGTTGAATCCTCCTAGTACAAGTCGTCTGGTCTTAGATAGAAGGGCGCTCTGCGCAAAACCGGGACCTTGGTCTCGTCATACGTATTACATCATGAGTGGTACTGGTCGTATACGAGTTTATGCGATTATCATACAGCGACTGGTACAGTAACAACCGGTGTAGTAGTAGTAGACTACACATACTAGTGAGGAATCTTTATGTCCGTCCATGTCTCGTAACCACATATCGAAGGCGAGCGTTTCTGCGAGGAGCTGTATCCTACTGTAAGATTAGCGTCATAGAATACAGTTACGACCTGCATGCATACTCAGCAGACGATAACTTCGTGGAAGAACCGAGATAAGCCGGTGCACACGCGCCGGAGCGTCTGGGCTGAACAGGTGAATTGCCGGGAGCGGACGGGCGAGTACTGCCGGATCTGGCTCTTTCCTTTAAGATACCATCAGTCATGTTTCATAACAATAGCAAGTAAATACCTTGTTCTTTTGAGGTTTATTCGACGCACCAGACGCGGTTGCATAACGTATAAATTGTCCGTCCTTGTCTTCGTCGTCCGTCCTTTTTTTCTTACCGGTAGGGTCTTCAGAAGTATCGTGGTTGTCAGGTACTTTTCGTTTCGTACTGTGAATAGACAAGCTTGTGGCAGGCGGAGGGACTGTGTCGAGTGATGGGACGGAAATGTTGCCAGTTACAGTCGGTTGCTGGACAGGTATTGTCGGATCATTGGGAACGTTGACAGTTTTACGGACAAGACCGGTAGTATTTTGAGCAGTAGGTATCGAATTCGTCTCTGCAGTGTTGCGTCCTTTGCTGTCCAAGTCAGGCAGCATATCGTGCCATGACACGCTGGCGATGTTGGGTAGGTATATGCTGTCTGGTATTTAGATACGAAGTGCGTTATAGAGGGCATTTAAAGGAAAGAGACGTACCCGACTTATGTGCCTGAGAGAAATACTGAGTCGACCGAGACGAGATGGATATGTTGTTAACCAGTTATAGAGTAGACAGAACATAATAAGTAATGTAGCGCGTCTCTCCTGGGTTAACAGGAGGCGTCGACTCATACTTCAGGGACGCGTCTCGGAAGCAGTTGGCTGACATCACATGGCTTTAATTGATTCTGATAATGCACGACATGTACTTTAAATATAAGTCACAGTCACCAGGTTACTTGTCGTGTCTGTTTCTACTGGTCTTGAACTTACTTACATCATGTCTGAACCGGTATTGACTCTAACTGAAAATTTCTGTTGTGACATTCTTACTGCAGAGGAAGTACCTAGTGAAGCAGTCATACAAGTTCTACACATCAGGAGAGTGTTGATGAATGGTGAAGAACTGACTCCTAGGCAGTGCAAGGAAGTGTAATGTATGTGACGCAGACATAAGATTAACTGGACAATAGACTGACCATTAGTGATGGAAGTCATGCTATGCTGGTCATGTTGTGTATGTATCAGAATGGAAAGGTGGAAGGAGGTGCGGTGAATGTGTTGGACATTGTCAAAATCAAGAATACAGTAAGGTACATTTCAGGAGGATACATGTAAGTATCACAATGATTTACAGATGCATTTACTTACCAATATATAGTGTTGCTATTTTATCCATTGTGGATGTGATATTCCCATGGAAAAAGAAGCTCCGCAATCCGATTACTATCAATGCATTGGTCTCTCAAGTTTCTGTACATTTTCCTGATCAAGTCCCATATGCAGTCACAAATTTGCCTTTGAACTTGAACAATCAAGTTACAGAAGGTGGACCAGTTCGTACCTGGACTAGTATTTGTATGGCCAGGAACAGTGTCCAGAGTTGCATCATCAGCTATCCTGGATGTGACGAGGATGGATATCACCAGGTTGCAGACCTGTGCCCAGTCATGACTGTGTAAGTAAAGGTATATGCTTGGTCATGTAAACTAACTAGACATGTATTAGATTTCAGATATGCATACAAGTATTGTGAAATACTGGGGGGACAGAATTACAGTCAAAGCTGGGATGTTTTGTATCTAATCTGACTTTTGGGGATGCATCAGTCAGTTGTGGACTGATATGTATGAATGAACATGTAGGGCCACATCAGTGTGGTAGCTTGGTCAAGTGACACAATTGCAAAGGCAAATGAGTTACAGGTCAGGAAGGTATGCAGTATGTTTACAGGTAGCATATATAGTAACTTTTCATGTAGGTATATGCTATATCTGATGGACAAATCACTACACCTGCCCTTCAATACTCTATTGGATCCCCATACCAGATTAAACTAACTACAAAGTTCTGGTTTCATGAAGTAAGTATCATATATGCAGATATTGGATGTAGTAACATTGAATTAGGTAGCTGATGATGGATCAGTACTGCTCTTGACATATGACTTCATCCTATTAAAGAACTTACCTGCTGTCAGTATGGGCACATGCGGTAAGTGAATGATGGCTTGTCTGTGACAGTATGCTTATGGTACAATTTTATAGACACTATAGGTGTTGTTAACCTGATTAGTGAACAGGTTATTCTTCGGCACCTCAACAAGCATAAACCAGTGAACCTGCCAGGTGAATTTGTGTCAGCAACAGAAGTAGCCTGTTGCATCAATGAAGGTGTGACTATTCGGGAAATCCAGATCATTGACTCGTCTGGTTATGCTTGTCGAGTGGCATTGTGGCATGACAACATGTCTGCCTTTAACACCATAGTTGGTGACATCCTTGTACTGCAAGCAGTTCGAGTCTGTACATTCAGAGGAGTCACTGGTATATGATCTGGATATTCTGGTTGCAAATACACTCTGAGAATGGTATGAGACATCATAACATGAATACAGCTTTACTAACATGTAGAATAGGTTCAAGGCAGGAGGATGTGCCGAAACATTCATTGAACCTTCTGACACTGCATTTGGAGCATTGTCTTGTTTGAAATTATATGAGACATCCAGGCCTGATGGTCTTACCAGCATATCAGAAGCTGTTTTGCAAGAATTAGGATCTGGGCCAGAAAAATCTGTTTTCATGACCAGGGCTTATCTTCAATTGATCAGGAAGGACCAAGTTGCATACAATGCTTGCAGCTGGACAGGATGTAATGGACTGGTTCATCTGTTTGTCACCAAGGTACCAGTGGAACATATGGACAGTCAGGGTATGCATTTGAATGATGATGAAAAGGAAATCATGTACAAGGAAAGGGAGTTCTGGGAGTGTCGTGTATGCAAATGCACATTTGACAACCCACAATTCTGGTGAGTGTTGTAAAACATGTCAGAACAATAACTGGCTATTTATGTAGCTACCACATTGAAGTACAAATTACAGATGGTCTTGAAACAATTAACGTGACTATGTTTGACCATGTTGCTGAATGTGTCTTGGGCATTCCGGTACATAAGGCAGAGACATTGAGGGTGAGGTTGTTTATTATCAGAAAGAGGTAGTTGGAGATAACAGAACTTCTAGGTGAATGAAGACTTAAAGTTTGATGAGTTGATCAAGGATGCCAAGCACTGGTATACATTCACTATCCTTGCCCATACAAGTAGCATGCATACATTTTGTACTGATGCAAGAAGAGACTAACTTATTTTATAGACTACATCTATGGTGGGATACAACATAACTCGTGCAGACCAATTGAAAGAGACAGTCAACACAGGTAATCAGACAGCAAAGACTGAACAATGACTGATCTGCATTATGCTGCACATAAGGACACAACATTATGACTTTTCATTCCTGTAGGGATTATGCTGTATGTACAGACCTAGTAATATACTGTCCTTATGTCCCAGTAAATTGTGTGTCACATTACATTACCACATACAGATGAAAAGACTGACATTGCATTAAATTGACTTGCGGGTAGATAATAGAACAGGACAGAAGACATATGATTAACTACACATGCTGTATGAGCAGGATGATACAATTAAGAGATTGAGTCTGAATTTCAAGTCAGATATGATGCAAGATTAATGATGGTAGTATGGAGACATACATGGTCAATAGATATGTTGCACATAAACTTATGGCGGTACTTTTCCATGTTAGTGAGCATTAGACTGTACATTTTGTTATCTTGAGACTGTGCCAGCATGTAGGATGAATACATAAAAGTCAAGAACAGGTCTGTACACTTACCTTCCAAGCAACCATTTGTGATGCAGTCACACTGAGCAAAGCCTGAGCTGACACATCAAAGAAAGTTACAGACAGGAGGTTGTCACCATCCTGTAATTCACTGTGTAAAGCAAATCTGTGACAAGTCAGTCAAAGTACAACAAAGATAATGGAGATGTACTTGACTGTTCCAGGTGCTGGACCAGACATCTTACAAACTTTGCATCTGTACCCAACTACTTGTGTCTCCATAGTACCACCACAACCAGGCTTAAAGCACATGCAATACACAACATGCAACCTGTTCAGGTTGACAAGATTCAATATTATGGTCACTCTTGCCAGTTCCCTAGTAAAAGGGTGCGACATTATTTGAGAGACTGTGAGAGAGACTGGACCATTGGAGACAAGCCAACTGTTGTACGCAATGGAAGTTGTGGGCAATAACAATGTACCTGGGATCTGAAGTAAGAAAGGGTCAGAAACAGATGGTGCTGGTAATATATATTTACCTGAATGACTTCGCCGTTGGGTGGAAGTTGTAACTGTAACTGAGTTCCATAGGTGTACCTGTTGTCTGGTCACAATACATAACAGCCAGTGAAGCAATAAACCTGACAGAAATGATTATATTAACAAAATTTACATGATCAATAATATGAGCTGTAAGACAGAAACTGTGTACAATGAGATGAAGCAAGTAGTAAACATCATAACTTACAATTTAAGTCTGAGTTTGATGTCAGTAACCTTGATCAGATCATAACCAGTGCATATGGGTGGGACAGGATTGGCAGCCTCATGGTGATGCAAACCAGATGGATCAGCTATCCCACCAATGCCAATATTGATCAGACTAGATCTGGACAAGCCAGAAGGTGGTTGTACAGGCAGTAGTGACAGAACAGGGCCTGTAATTGTGATACTGGCAGGACCTGATCCAGAGGCAGGTGCTATCAAGACAGCAGCTGGGACTGAAGAAGTATGGTGGTTGCATCTTTACTTGATAATGCAATGGGGTTCCCAATGACAGTCAGTGCCAAAGACAGACCAGTAATGTATTTGAGTATTACAATACTAATCAAACAGTAAGTAACCAGTAATATGCCACATGACATGTGCACCCATAACTGCAGAAAACTGTCCATTCAAAATCCAAGATGGTAACCAGGTCATTCTGTTCAAGTGAACCTTCATGGACGTCCTGTGCAAGGGCTAGACTGCAAATCACCCAAATAGTATGGTCACTGTTGTTCAAAGTCAGTCTATTATGTGACATGAGTGACAGTACAGTCAGAAGCTGAAAAAACTTATGAATAATGTGGATGACCATTGTTCAGTGCCAGGACAGTGACCAGATTGACTGAAATGACTTGCACTGTTACGCTGATAGCAGTAAGATCACCATGTAACAGCAATTGACACATGTTGGTTGTCAGAGGACTTTCAGGTATAGACATGTCCAGTTATAGAAAGAGTATTGTCTAAGACAAGTAGATATGTGATACATCCTGTAGGTTGTATTTGGATGCAATTCTAGAACCTTTTTGTGATTGGCTGACATGTATAGACATGTGATGAAGTGATGATGCTTCTGGTGCAGGACAACTAGTGCAAAAACAAATGAGTACCAACATTACCATCTTACCATTATGGTCATTGCATCAGTATATGGCGGCTATTGTTAGGGCAACACAGG
>NW_024467203.1:134328-141293 GCF_000292625.1 Dacryopinax primogenitus
TACCAGCTACTTCCATGTCATAAAGGCTTAGTCATGTCTCTTGACCAAGCAATGAGCTGGTGCCCTGACAGCTATCATCACAACTAGTATGTGAAGTGTAACATACCAGAGATCAATAAGATATTAATGTACTAATCAGGAATGGACAATGTGTTACCAGCAGGTCAGTACAGGGATCTGACCATACGGAATTACAGTATAAGCTGATCATGGCCCAGGTTTGTTTGGAGCAGCAGTGATTCATGGATATAAACAACACCTATTTTATGGACATCGAAAGGCATACATCAAGTTGACAATGTTGGATATCAAGATAGAAAGGCTGTTTAGTGAAGAAGAAGCAGACAAAGAAGTACATGCTGGTAAGTAATACCACTACTGATCATGTACAGAAGCTGATACATACTCAGAAGTTTACATGTCAGTTAAAGGAACCATCAGTCATGACAAGTACAGTACCAGATGGTGTACTGACAATAGTAATCAGCAGGATGACACAAATGAGCCAAACACAGTCAAGACAGGAAACATTGACAGGGACATGTTGATGGCATCTCAGTCTGATGACAGTATCTCAAGTGAAGCCACATCTGATGTGGAAAGTGTCAATAGCTGGGTCCGTAACTGTACTGAAAGCAACATGGATCATGCAAAAGAAGAGTTTGGAGTGGGTGATGATGATACTTGCCCATGGGAGGCATTGCACCACATGTTGTTGGTGAATGCCTATATATTTGATGAGATGCAGGTTACGGTGTAAATGTAGGTCGATCGGACCGTGATATTCAGACAATAACAGATATGCCAATTTCAGTATATGTACTTATGAGAATATACCTGTTCCAAATACATGACAGGGGTGTATAACACATAACCAAATGGCATATATGTGGGTTCAGCAACAGCATGACCTTTAAATAGTTGTCTGACTGTCCCATTTCATCTACTGATTCAGAGTTGTCTTTAACCTGGGCAGAAAAGAGGACATTGATGTATTTTAAGATGAAGGTTGCTCTCCATTTTGGTTCAGACTTTGTCAGCGAACTGCAAGTAGACCAACCAGCTGACTGAGTTGGAGAGGAAAAGTCATTGGTAATGACATGATCTTGGAAACAACTGATATAGACTTTGGCAAGTACCAAGCCATTCCATTTCAGATTTTGAGGTGCTAGTTGGTCATTTTAGCCTTGGACTGAAACAAGATGGTTGCATCATAGATGGCTGTAAAAGGCAAAACCTGATTATAGATCAGAACAAATTCAACAGGATATTCAGAATGACATACTGTTTCCACAGCTTCACCAGGAACACACTTGGTCATCCAGTTCCTGGCCTTTAAAGTACCCAAAGCACCTCCAGGTATGTAGACTGCATGAAGAAGCATTAAATTACAGAAACAAGACTGATATTTATCAGATGTATGATGCTTTAATAAGGCCTTTGTGGACATCAAGTCAGAATCACAAATAGAACAGAGTATGACATTAGCCTGATGCTCCAGCTGACCAGTTGAAGTAAAAAGGAATAGACCAGTGACATGACCAACTATCCAAGTAGTATATGGTAAACACTTTGCTTGATCAAATAAATACTCCGTATAATTGGTACCACTTGATTTCATTGACCAATACATACTGACAGGCAAGTGAGAGATTGCATGGGTTGCAGTCCCAGCATCTTGATAATGTAAAAGAGTGCTGATCCGACTGTATAATATAAATGAGATGAATGGCTATATGACCAAGATACATTGAGCTGAAACTGACTTATCCAAAACATCCAAATATCCCCAGCAAGTATGTTCAGGTTCTTCTCTGTACTACAAATCAAGTCAGATATAATAACAAGTAAGATACAAGATACCCATATGAATGGGCCAGTAACCTGACCTGACACATCAAATACAGATACAGACCTAGATAGATGGATCCATTAAGTAATAGTACCAAAACAGAATAAGGTACAAACTGAGATGGAGAGGATGCAGCCACAACCTGCTGTTTGGTAGCATCCAATGCACATCAAGTAAGATTGGAAGACAGATTAAGAGAACCTTTGTATAGTATCAGCATATATACCCAAATATAACAAAACCATTATAATACTTACTGTTAGTATCCAATGATTGCAGGGAGAGTGCCAGTATGCCTACGGGAAGTTCTGGAACTGTATGCATATTTGCAGAACCTCCCTGTTGAATAGGATGGGCGGACTGAACAGACAACCAAGTAGTGACCATTGTCAGTTCTGGATCTGAACAGTATTTGTAAACACAACTTATATGCCACAGTCAAATAATGAACATTACCGGGATTGACATGATCCGAATTGGACAAACTTGACACTTCCATTGGAGATATGGTACGTGGTCTTACCGAGGATGACAGATCCAATATAGGTCAGTGACATTTCAATGAACTGGGAAAGATAAACTGAGTATATACCTGTTTTGCCTAGTATGGGGTGGAGTCGGCTTAGAGGATAGCAAAGAGACAGGAGGCAATTTATGCTTCATACCCAACTTGTACTGGGATTGAGTAAGATAGATGTATAGAGGTATTTATACAAGTTAAGATGCTAGCAACAGGAACCATACAGGTAAGCATAGATGACTAAAGCTGCAAACTGGGAAGAAGGGAAATGTATGAAACAGATGCATACCTTGATTGACTGGCATTAAGAAGCAGGAAAAAATGACAGTAATGGCTGTAATATACTGATATGATTGCAGATCCCAAGGGGTTAAATAATTGAACAATATGACAGGAACCTGTCAGAATTGCAGAATGGATACAGGTGTCCAATTGGAGATGTTACAGGGTACTGACAAGATGCAACCATCAATAATGAGGCAAGATGGATAGGAAGACAGACAAACCAATCAAGATCTGTAAATTAGCATGAATGAATATGGTATACAGGGGAAACACGGAGAGAAGAGTAAAGAACATCTGCAAGACATTTTTCAGCAATCTGAAATGTGACAGAACATCCATGGAATGTTCTGTGATGTTTTTTTTTCCCATGAACCAAACGGGAGGATGCAGAAGGAAACTGAGCAAAATGAGCATCAAATGTTCCATACATTGACCAGCCTGGATCTTACAGAAGCAGACTGAGCCAAACAAACATCAAATGAACACTATGTAACCATTCACATGTCAGGGTCATCATAATATACAGTTACAGGGTGGAAGGAGAAAAGTACAAAAAAGGTAATCATGTAAATGTGAACAAGACTGGCAAACACAGCTGTAAAAAGGTAATAAAATGGCCAATTTATGAGCAACATTGCATATTATACAATCTGAAATACCATAACTGCCTGAACCAGTATTGCTCACCAAAAACAACATGGGTTTCTTTGAAGGTAACCATTCCTTTTATATGATGATTAGATATTCAGAACTGACCAGTGCTTACAGAAGGAACTGATCTTGTTTGGGACATGTGGGGTCATGAAGAAGCTGTTTTAGCAATGGACAGCACTATAATCAAAGTACCAAACAACAATGCTGAACTGGATGAAATGTTTGACATCCTGTCAAAACAAATGAGAAGACGTAGATATGGTCAAGCATGGCAGGTCATGTGGAAACATATCCCTGCAACAGGTTCCCAGAACAGTGTTGCACATTTCTGAATGCAAGGGCATTACAAGACAGGTAGATTGGGACAGTTGGGGAATTGGAATGGGTAAGATAGTCATGAGCCATATAGACTGTTCATGAAGCTAATTGTGAAACAGGAATGAAAAGGATGCATGCTGTGCCATGCAATTTGCGTCTATTACTGGTAATGGACATGATGAAGCATGGAAAGTGACAATCCAAAATCTCAACATAGTATGGTCATTTGTGTATTCCATGACTGGTAACACACAGAGGATTGGACCATTTGAGGACTGGTCTGGCACCAGTTTGTCATTTCACTGTCAGGTCTTCTTCAAGGTCAGTCGGAGTAATAACATATAAAAAGACAGAACTGTTTTCTGAAACAGACTAGAATCATATTGGAAAGAGATGGTCATTATTGGCAAGAGATGATCCACAAGGGCTTGCAGGAAGATTGAGAGACAAGTGGATGCCAGGTAATTTGGTGACATTGGGGACATGGACCAGTAACAGTCCCATACAGCCAGCATCAAATGTGGCATTCATGGCTGGTGACTTCATAGACATTGCCTTTACAATTGAGTTACTGCAACTTGATAAAGGACCTGTCATGAATCTTGTACTGCAACACATCATAAGACTTGGGGGTTGGAAGGAGTTGCATCCAGTGAGTAAGATGTATAACTGTACAAACCAAGATGGACTAATTACTATGTAGGGATCCCAGTACAGAAGGGTGACTGACCCAGAAAAAGATAGGGCAGAAGAAGAATATGAGGGTGATACAGGATTGACTACTGTAGTCTTTGAAACTGACTGATTGTAGAACATAGACATGTTTCATAGTGAACTCAATAGTCAAATACATGAGGATTACATCTGATACTGATTGACAGTATGAGAACATGGCAGGACACGGCAATGGTAGGATCAAAAATCTGTCTGATTAAGGTCAGAGGAACTTCCTAACATCCAGACATTGTAGATGAGAGACACAGACTAAACAGTAATCAGATATAAGACCTGTGTTATCAGCAAGAGGAATAGGATTGGTAGACAAAGGAAAAGGAGTGATCTAGTCAATAGTCATGACACAAAAGTTCAGGTAAAGTAAATACATATGCTGTACAAGGCATGATTAATGGGATCTGTTACAGGACTGTCATGAACAGACATATCCTGCAAATGTTTCAATGAATTGATAAGTAATGCCAATATCAAATAGACATACTGGACTTCCTGATGGAACACTGTCTATGATGAGAATTGGCAAGCAGGACAAACATTTGTGTAATTGGTACTGTAAATAACAGAGGACATAAGCGTAATGTACAGTTTTGGACAAGTAAATACAAGACCTGCCTTGCTATTAACATCATGTACTCATCTACATCTCCAAATTCCATTTCAAGATACCCACATTGGAGTGTTATAAGGAGACAAGTATAGGTTCAAATTGCAAGGACACAGGCTTTCTTCTGTCCCAAGGATCCATTCTCTAGTGGTCATGTTCCAGTACCAGCACTGGTGAGAACTGTCCTTGTTCATATTGTTGAAGTAAAAGATAGTCAAATCCAATAAGAAGGGTTGTATTGAAGAATCTGGTGCAGAGGTGACTGGTAATATGATGACTGATGAGCCCAACAGATGTTAAAGTTTGCATAACTGGTGATATGTATGATGGTTCCATGGTCATTAACAGCAAGACGCTGAAGAGCCTGAGCTATGAAAAGATCAGACAGCATAACAATCAGTAACACAAGTTACATATGAGGAGGCATGACAGAGAGAGCAAGATGATATGGTATGAGAACAGACGGATCCAAGACTGACAACAGGGATACACACAGCCCCTAAATGTTCCTGTACCATTATTTAATGTCTATGAATGAACACAAGCATAAGCTGTTATGGACTTTGTATCTAATGATTCCAACCTGTCTAATTCTAATTGCAAATCGCTGGACAGATTTGAATACAAAATGTTCACAAAAGTCCCATAATAATAATAGACCATCCAGAGATCTTACACATGATATCATAACATATAGGCTCTGTAATGAACCACAACTTGCAAGATCTATTACTGCATGAGATAAGTCCATCCTTGTGATTTATAATCAGTAAAAAACTGTAACAAGGAAAAATAGGTAACTGCAAATCAGTAATAGAAAGACTGGCAGAGCCTGTTTTGGACTTATATGTAAAAGTGCTTTTTACCAGAAGGACAGGAATGATGTCAATTGGCAGACCAAAACCTGACATGCCTGAATCAGGTAAGTGTACCATTACCATGACAGGGTATCTGATACCATCAGTAATATCATATTTAATATTGGTCAATGTCCCTTCAGCACCATTAACAGCCTTGTATTGTAATGCAATATTCTCTATGATCATGACTTTCATGCCAATTACTAAGGGTAGAGAACCAAGGAAGTCACCAGTTACAGTAGAATTCAAATGCCATAATCAAGGCTGGACTTCCCCTTCTAGTATTCCACCATTCAGAAAGTCTTTTGCATGATACCAGTAGACCTCCTGGCTAGAAGAGGCAGCAAATGCCATTACTTTGTAAATGTTGAGTCTATTGCAAACAGCCCACCTAGTGACTATCAGAGGTGCATCACAGAATGAACGGACTATGTCCAATCCATCTGCCTTTGCCAGTAAAGCCAAAATGGTACAGGAATGTAAAGTTTCATAATCTGACACACTATAATTTCCATAATCTGGAATACCACATTGTAGTGCTGTAAGATTGTTACATCCATCCCACATGATACTGAGCCGGACATAATACAGTAAGTTACAAAACTGTAAGTCTCCATACTGATGAACATTTTTGCATAACATGACCACAGTATTGACTTGTCTCCAAAGACAAGCACTGTACAAGTCTGTCTGGCCAGTAACAGCTTTGGTGATATTTTGAGGAGTTTTCTGTACAAGTTGATAGTCAAATAATGGCCTAGCACAGACTGGCTGCAGTCAACCAAAATCGCCAGTAAAGATCACATTCAGACTGCCAAAAGGTAGTTGCCAACCAGTAAAATTTCATCCACCACAGGCCTGTACAAGTTTGTGGCAAACTTTACTAAGGAGACTGGCACCCACCATAGAAATCTTGTCAAGTACAAGGTATCAAATTGGATTCCACAAGTCCTGTAAAGAGTCTGTTCTTGTTAGGGCAACACAGGCTGACTAAGTCTGCTCACCTAAGAGTGCCAAGAGTCTAAGCAGGCAACAAGGAAGTGGAGTAGACCTGATGACTAAGACCTATCTACAGTATAGGTATCTGTGGATGATCCTAAGAGACCAAGTCTGAAGAGACAGTCCCCAGGCAGAGTA
>NW_024467203.1:146808-218055 GCF_000292625.1 Dacryopinax primogenitus
TCCATGTCATAAAGGCTTAGTCATGTCTCTTGACCAAGCAATGAGCTGGTGCCCTGACAATGGACCAGGAAAGCCATACCCAGTATAAGAATATGCCGGATTCCAATCTAAAAGAAAGGTAATTAAAATATGGACAATACCAGGAGTGACCAATACTGGCCAAAAATACCTGATAGCATGGTCATTTCTTGACAATCCATTTGCAAACAAGACAACAACTGATTTACCTACTTCATCTGGAGGCAGCAGTAAAACAGCATTCAAAGTTAATGAATCTTGTGACAAAACCATTACATTACCTTTAGTATAAGACTGTGACAAGGCATGTGTACTGCCATAATCAGTTGTTAATGGTTTATCACTGTACTTGAACATAATAGTTGTACCTTGCACCCCAGTAATCAGCATCAGATCAAAGACAGAAGCAGAACCAAATGCCTGTTTCACCTGGTCCAGAACATGATCATGACTGAAATAGTATCCGTTAGACAATGCAAACTTGGGAACTTTACCAACATGTAAAGCTGACCATAACCAGATATTCCCACATTGATCAGTCTTATCAGAAAGTCCATCAGGATGAAGAAGGGCCCTGCTATATGCAGCAATGTTGTAAGACATCAGCAATAACCTGTCCAGTAACTCGGGATTAGTTAACAAGGAGAAATTGACAGCATTAACTGATATGTTGAGCAAGCCCACTAAAGTACATGATATACCACATGCCACACATGGAAAACATTGTTGGGTATCCAGGGACAGAACAGAACTGACAGTATCAACAATCCAATGCTTTTCAGACAAAGACATGATTGAAGGAAAGACAGGAGTAGAAGTAGAAACTGGCAACTGACAGTTGATTAGAATATTGTCAGAAGTAGACATGTGTACAACCAGAGGAACTGCATTTAACTGAGACTCAGTACAACCAGATGTATGAACATGCCACCTACTCCACCGTAAACGGAATATGTGACAAAGGTCAGTACAAGTGCTTCAAGAACAGGACAGGGACTTAAATAACTTGACCAAATCAGGACGGGATGAATGTTTTGCAGCAAGAACACTGTGAACATTGAAATCCAGAATTCTGAACAGTTCAGTCCGCATAAAGTATGGAAAGACATCAACCAGACACAATAATGACAAGCTGGTAAGGATGACATCACAAGGATCTTGCAAGAATGCTGAATTATGCATAGAATCAACAGTCACAAAACAGGACAGACAGTCATACCACAGTCTTAGTTCTGACACATACAGTATCCAATGGCCATTTTCTTGAAGAAGCAGGCCATCACTGACATCAACCAGAGACACAATGCAGATTTCTAGACAACAAGACATGTACAGACAAACAACAAGATGAAAAGACAAGACAATACTTGATCAGCACAGATAAAGTATTGTAATGTGACTAACATACCTTCCATTAAGGACCAGACAAGACACAGGGTGGTTAGAAGGGAAAAGAGCCGG
Source organism: Dacryopinax primogenitus (assembly GCF_000292625.1). NCBI lineage: Eukaryota > Fungi > Basidiomycota > Dacrymycetes > Dacrymycetales > Dacrymycetaceae > Dacryopinax > Dacryopinax primogenitus. The sequence goes on from NW_024467203.1 coordinate 148,288, forward strand.
AAGAGGACACAGAATATGAATAAGACCGACTATTAAAGGGCAAACGGTCCACCTTTTAATCCGGTAGTCAGACGAGAAAGATACAGCCACACGGATGCAGAAAATCCCCCATTTCGTCTCTCAAGACCTGGAACCAAGGTCCCAGGAATACCTGCTGGCAGCAGACAAGGTGATTGAAGCCATGCCCGAACGCCAGCAGCCCGAGCAGCGATCTGCTTTGCTATCTCAAGCTATTGGTCTTTGTACAAGCCTCTGTGCTATCCTAGAATGTCTCGGTCCTTCTCGTTTCACTCAATCGGACGATGTCGCGGTATCGAAGGTTCACGAGCTTGAATCAGCCCTGCATCGTCGACTACAACAAGTTAGCCAGAAACGGAACGATGCGCTCTCCCTGCATCCCGCCTGTCAGACGATATCCTACAACTTATCATTCAGCATGGCTGCGACGATGAAGTTATTGAGGGCGAGGGCTTCTGCCTCGGGACTTTTCCACGACTTGTATCCTGCATCTCCCGCCGTTGGCGTGCAATCGTAATAGATATGTCGAACGTATGGTCGAGCTTGGTATTTTCAACCCCCAAATACCTAGCAGACGAAGATTTCAAGCCGATTCATCCCTGGTATGGAAGTGCCAGCCTGAGAGCCCTCAGTGACATGTACACAAGTAATCTGGAGCGCTCGAAGCAATCGCTCCTGAACGTGCAGATGCATATTCCAGAGTTCCAGGATTCTCGAATGATGATAAACGAATACATGCATGTGTGCACTAACCGTGTCGCGGTTCTCACTCTCGAAGCGAGCACTTCAAACGCGGAGGGCATGAACGCGATCGTCCAGTGCGTCACTCAAACCAGAGAAACCTTGCGTCGCCTCCGGATTGATATTTATCAAACGACAACGGACGAGCTCGGACGTGATACGATGGAGTTACTACTTTTATGCAGCCTCCCGCGACTAGTAGAGGTTGAACTAGAAAACATGCCCCTCCCATTGGTCCACCGTCCTGAATATACTGCCTTCCTCCAATGTCGCCGTCTTCATCTAGAACTCAACCCGCAGATGCAGTACACTCCATCACGCCTGATTGCACTGCTCAAGTGTGCTCCCCAGCTCCAAAGACTACATCTCGTGGTATATCCTCAGCATCAAGACCAGGCTGGGGCTGAGCCTGGATTTCACTTGCCACGCATGCCGCTCCCAGAATTGCGCAGCCTCACATTCAAATCAACATGCGTTGGGCGTCACGGTCACACACTCGGAAGACTTACGGCTCCCAAGATCGAGAGTCTTTCTTTATCTGTTTTCTCCCCCTTTGATGCTCATGACGAACAAGACGCTTACGTTGACGACCTCGTTGAGTTTATCACTGCCTCGTCTGGCCCAGACGGTGCGCCTTCCCCCCTAAAGACGCTCTCGGTCCAAGGTGGAATACTGAGAGGTTTCGACCGAATACTCCGAGTCACACCCGGTCTGGAGGTTTTGACACTCGTCTCTGCTGGTCACTGGAGCCCCTTTGAGGAGGAAGAATGCGTCGCACCTCTGCGCAGGCTGGGGATGCCATGTCTTCAACCCTTACGGGGAAACATCACATCTGTGGTCGGGGTATCATCCCTAGTCCTTTGTCCCAAACTACAAACGATAGAGTCTCTCTGGTGGGCGACGCCAAGTCATATCCGATTGCTGACAACCATTGCGTCTCGTCGTCGGTCCTCTGGGATCCCTCTTACTCGAATACGTATGGGCAATTGGCCACCACCTGCAGCGATCGACATGCCCGCCACACCTTCAGAGCAATACGCGCTTGAGAAAGAGCTTGCTAGAGAGGTTGAAGTGCTAGAGTGCGGAGGATACAGGTGGGATTGGAAGGAGGAAGGACGGTGGATCAAACTGCCGAATGTCGGAGACCCACAATTCCCAACTGTTTTTGCGAGTTGAAGCCTAGGAATGTACAACAACCTGGGCACGACAGGATCAAGTTGAGCGTTTCGAGCCTCCGACAGAGAGTAAAAGGATGGTGGTGAGTGGACTGTGGTGCCACTGTTCTTAGAACAGTTCAGTCAACGAGGTGTATATGATACAAAACACACAGAAAACCCTCAAGCGTATGATACAAAACAGGCATCCCTCAACATCCCAGGCACTTCACGCCTTAGTAGAATCCTCTTCAACCACTTCTCCCCCTTCCTGTGAAGCAGGAGGAAGGGGTTCCTCCTGTGATGCAGAGGGAGCAAGTTCCCCCTGTGCCGGCTCCCCGTCAATAGAGAGGTTACACCAGTCGACTTGACCCGCAGAGCCGTACCGTTCCTGGAGCCACTGGTTCGCTTTCAGGAAATGACCATTGCCGAGGAAACCGCGATGCGCCGAGAGGGGCGAAGGATGCTGGCAGCACATAGAGTCACCCTTGCTCTTGTAAGACAAAAGAAAGGCATACCGCAGAGGTCAGGATACAGTGCTTCTTCTTGTCTAGTCCAGCAACTCTCTTCTGTGCCCATTGTCCCCAGGCCATAAAGACCACTCCTCTTCCTTTGCCTCCCGCATTTCCGATATTCGCTCCTCCCCACTGGTCGACAGCCTTGATCACCTCGCCTACGAATGTCTCCCAGCCTTTGAGGGCGTGCGACCCTGCCATGTGAGCGCGCACTGTTAGGGACGTGTTGAGGAGGAGTACGCCTGATCGCGCCCAAGAGAGGAGGTAACCATGTTTTGGTGGGTCGAACGAAGGGTATGAAGAGGCGATTTCCGCGTAGATCTACGTATCTGATGAGTTATCTGAAACTTATCGCCCAGAGCAAGAAAACAAACGTTTTTCAGCGATCCCGGTAGAGTGACTCCCGGGGGGACGGAGAAGCAAAGGCCGTGCGCCTGCCCAACGTTGTGGTATGGATCCTGGCCGATGATTACCACCCGCACCTTGCCAAGGGGTGTATAGCGCGACCACGAGTATATGTCCTTTGCTAGCGTATTGTGTCAGGACAGGACAGTGCGCAAATGTGAAGGGTGCTACGAACCTTGGGGGAAGACCTTGGTGGACTTGACGTCGGGGCTCATGACTCCTTCGGTTTCAAGGAAGTGCTTGAGCCCGAGGAAGTAGGGCTTGCGGATCTCGTCTTTCAACACCTTAAGCCTTGACGGTTGTCAGTAACTCAACCCTCGAAAGAAGAACACAACGCGCACCAAGTGAGGCCCATAGTCTCGCATTCGAGAGAAAGATACTTCTTCTCCTCCGGGGACAAGCTCGCTTTATAAGCACTCAACGAGAACGGGATCGAGTTGAGCGTATTGACACCATTCGAAGACGATATGACGCGCTTGTGAACCACCGTAGCAGCACCAGCACCATCCACTTTAGCACGCTTCGCCGTCCCGCCAAACATGTCCATCAAGCTCCTCTGTCGTTTCAGGCCTTCTCCAGCAACAACAGCCGCAGGAGCAGTAAGAGTATGAGTCTTCGTCTCTGTGACCTTCACAGCCGTCTTGGCTACAGTCTTGACAACATTGGAAGCTTGCATCGTTGGCGCTAGAGAGGGCAGCGGGTCATCGAAGTAGATCGCGCCGTCGAGGATGGATGACTTTGGTGCAGAATTTTCTTCAGTGCAGGCGTCTTCCGGCTCAGGTGTAGGAGGCGAGTTGTCTTCAAATAATGAGGCAGCAGCGGACATGGGTATCTCGCGAAAGGTATGCAAATGCAGAGAGGTGTAGGTGTGAGAACGGTGGGGAAGTGATTAGACGGGGTGAGGAAGACAAGTCCGCGCTCAGTCCGCTTTTATTACGGTTCTCAGGGACGCGTCGTAATGAAAAACAGACGCGTCGAACATGGCAACCATCATCAGCAATATATTCGTACATTCCGATTTGCAAATCTGATTAGAGACAAGACATGGAAAGAACCAGACAAGGAGGATGCAAACATGAAATTATGTGTTATGATGTTACAGGATGATGACATCCACACCCGAGGGAGAGGCTGCTCATAGAGCAAAACAGACAGAGTACAGAAGCTTTCATGACCAGGTCGCGGAGGTAGCAGCGGACGGCTCAGACAGGAGCGGGTTTACGAACTCGATCGGCTTTCCTCGAGGAAGGAAAGGCGGCATTCCCGCTGCAAGCCTCGCCCGAAGGATCTTGGACCTCAGATCTTCAAAGAACGGGTCCAGGTTCGCACAAGGCCATATTTGGGTCAAATAGTCCACAGGCATCATCCACGCGTCTGCCACGTCGAGGGCAACAGTGAGGGAGGGGTCGGTGGTGTGAAACTGTAGACAGCGCTGGCTCTGGAGGGCGAAGTACCAAAGGAGGAAAGGCCGGAGTCGGAGGTCAGACGCGTGCATCCCCGTTACGGAGTTGAGACCTTGCATGAGCCGCTGGGCGAGGTTCATCTGGTGGCGAAGCCACTGCTCGGCTTTGCGCTTATGGAACGCCAGGTTGATTTCCCTGCCAAATGTCAGCGATCGTCTGAGTGAACAACGACAGACTCACGTCTCCGGAAAGGGGAAATGCTTTGTAAACCCCTGGCTAATGATGACGCGTATCTTGAAGAGGAACTCTCTGCCTTGGAATAGTGTGGACCCCTCCCCCATACACCCATGCCGGTCCAGGATGTCCTCAAGGACAAGCGTCTCCACATACGCGCGATACGCAAACTGTGCCTTGTCGCTCTCAGTCCTCTGGACCAGGCTACCCAGCGCAGGTACGCCGGACCACAACGCGGGCCTCCGAGCCATAGTCTGCGGGGGAGAAGACGCATCGTGTTCAAAGTAGCGCCAGCACGCGCCGTACAACAGTGCCAGGCGGGCATAAACGCCCCAGACCGAGTCCCTCGGATGCTGGGTCTCCCTCCCCTTCCAGGCCGGCGAGCGGAGTAGCGTTTCCCCAGGGAAAAGCAGTGCGTAGTTTTCCGGCCGCGTGCAGGCGTAGTCTGCAGCCATTTCGCCAGCAGCGAGCGTGAGACTCGTATGCCCCGACATGAGGTTGAGTGAGTTCCACACGAGTCGACGAGCTTCTTCTCGCCGTATTTCGAGCTCGGTCCAGTCCGGATCCCAGGCAGGCGTGGCTGCCCAGAGAGGGGTGATGTTTGCTGCCCGCTCGGAGTAGGCGATAAGGGAGACGCGCATGCACGAGCAGCCTGTTCCTGCTGCCGGGGAAGAGGGAACGAGCTTGGTCTGCGTGGGTTCTCCAAGTGAGGATTTGACGGAAGGTACCATGCCGGGGATGAACACCGCCGCATCGCTATCGGGTGCATCCATGCTCGGCCAGCCAAGAGCGGTGAGTACGCCATCGAGGACCCAAAAGCTGCTGGTGAGCCTGTGCGCTGTGTACGCCGGGTGCGGGCACATCTCGAATAGCGTGAGCATGAATGCTGCTTGGGCGATGCCGGCGTCGATCCACCCTGCGTCGATGGAGGACTGGTGGTGGGCTCTGGCTATCTCGGCCATCTGGAGTGCGCGTTGGCGCCCTGTGAGCCCTGCGCCGAGTTCCGATGAACGCATGAACGTCGCCAGCGCTAGGAAGGATATGATGAGCGAGGGCTGGAGGGTGTCTCTCTGTTTGGGTGAATGGAAGGTTGACCAGAAGAGAGGGACATTGAAGTAGGAGATGAAGTAGGGCGAAAAGTTGAACACGTAGGCAATGTCCCTCTGGATTTGCTTGTACCTGTTTTATCCCATTAGTTCGCTAGTCATCGTCCTTTAAGGACGGTAGGTGGCCCACGATGTCTCCCTATTGCTGGCGTACATGTCCAGCAGACAGTCCCACCACGTCTTGCGAGCAAAGTCGACGCTGGGTTGGCGGATGATCTCTGCCTCTGCCTCTCCTACTCTTTTCTCTGCCTCTGCTTCTATCTCCTCACGGATCTTCGACCACCCCTCGTCTAGTAACTCGGTGATGTACGCTGCAGGGTGGAGGATGTCCGCGAACGATTGCTGGGAGAACTCCGTAGCGGGGAAAGGCATAGGCGAGGGGGGCTCTTCGTACTGCACCATACGAACGTCAGCATCGTCTCCCTGCCTACCCAATCAACCCACCTCTAACTTGATATTCTTCCTTTTAGAACTAACGTCACTAAACCCAGAACGGCCTCTCCTCACTGTCACATCCCGATTCTCCTCCTCACCCTCCCTCTTCCTCTTCTTCTGAACAACAGGCAGCACACCCCCAGCCTCCAGCACAAGTCTCTTGCTAAACACCGACCTGACTCTCGTCCCCGGCTTCCTATCCGGCCCACGACGCTTCTGCACTAGCTCGTACTCGCACACGTCACCCCGGCGTACACAGTTCCCGCAGTTGGGTCGCGTACCATCGCATTTCGTCTTCCGTCGGCGGCAGATCGAGCAGGCGATGGGGATACGCGGGGGGGAGAAGGGATCGTCTGCCGGATCAGAGTGGTGGTGGACGGAGGGTGAGGAGGAGGGTGCTGATGTCGATCCTGGTGGAGGCGAGATACTAGAGAGGACGTGTACTGGTGACACAGATTCGGAAGTGCCTGAAGTGGAAGGTGATGCACTTGGGTAAGTGACTTTGCCTTGTCCATGACTGTGTCGTTGATAACATGTCGAGGTAAATGTTAGCGCCGGTGTTTGGGTTGTCGAGTTGCAATTACTTGGTGTTGCCGTTGGCGTAAAGGTGAACCTTGGGTCGAAATTGAATGGCTGCGACTGCTGTTGTTGCTGCTGTTGCTGTTGCTTTTGTAAACCAAATACCTGCGCCTGGTCATACTGATGCTGCATCTGCGAATACGAGTCGAAAGTGAAGACGCCGTTCAAGTTTGAATTGCTCGAGGAAGGCAGTTGCGCCGGACCCTCCCCGGTGAGGTTGTCAGCAGCAGAGGGCGGTGCCCCCACATTTCCTTCTCCTCCTCCTCCTTGCATTTGTATCTGGATCTGCCATGCCAGCTGCTCGATACCCCATTCATCCCATTCCGCCATCCCTACACCGTATGTGTGTGGAACGTGGTAAGGGTACGAATACACTTGTGGGTACGAGTTCGAACACGAATAGGAAATTACACCGTTCATCCACCAAAACGATCAGTGCCTGAGGCGTACGGTGGTGTGTAGTGCAGTGTGGCGTCCAACGGGGGTTGAGCATCAAACACCGTGCGTTCAGAGGTCAGATATACCCTCTCATCGAAGAATTTCCCCGAATCTAAGTGCTTCTCGCAGTTCATAACTCCATGCCCAGTGCGGTCGCTTCCTGCCCCCCTCTTCCCCCTTGCAGTGCTCAGAATCGAAGCTGGGAGCAGGAGCACGCGCCAATCCGCCTCACTTCGGAACGACTCGCCTCCCGACTCGGGAGGCATGCCAATGGAGTAATACTGCAGCACTACTAGGAGGCTGGCAAGCAGTCAGCAAGACCAGGAACTTCCCATCATACCTCACATCCTAGTTCGTCCCTATCCCGGTTACCACAACCCACATCCCCTCCTCTTGCAGCTGAAAGCCTCATCTCCTGATAGACCGATCAATCCCCCATATGCACTAGCACGCAACAAGCGCTCGCGCGGGAAGTCTGGGTTCACACGCTCCCCCTCCTCCCCACCTACCAAGCCCCGTACATCGATCCCCCAAAGCACCGGGCCGGGTAGCGCCTAGCTGCGCAGGGTAGCTCCGGTTTATTTTCTCTCATATGCATGTGTAATGTGCTAATGTGCGTTGTCATGTCGCCCTGACCTGCCGATGCATGGAATGATGAAATGATAAAACGGAAAAATAGGAAAAATGTAACCAAGCGCGTCCGTTGTCCATCACTACTCACCTGTCCACACATACAACGCTCCACCGGAGATGATTAATGACAGGTTGTTACACCGGAGAGAGCGTGCGCCGGCATAAGGCATAAGGCAAGGAAATACAGTTAGCGCGCAAATAATTTTCTTTTTTTTCGGGCGCTCGAACCCTGCAACGGAGAGCGCTCACGGCTGCGCAGAGTTATCGGAAAAACCCTCACAGGGATTACATAATCACCATGCACTCATCCATTCGGCTTCGGAACAAGAAGTATCCCTTACCGAAGTGACGGCGTCGTTTTTTTTCCGCCTCTGCTTCTTCTTCTTCTGGCGCTCGCTTCCCACCTCCCACCTCGCGCACCGGTCCATATTTTCCCATAATATCGCATAATAGTGTGGAAGGATACCAGACGCCAGACGCTCGGCTCTAACATGACGTCGTTTTACTAGCAAGAGTACTTGGGGAGCAAGCCACCTCACCGATTATGTAGCAACTACCGGGAGAGCTTCTAGCTCCTGCACCTACCTTCCTGTGAAGTTGATCTTCCACACTCGGATCTTTCTCGCCCCGGCAGGACTTGTGGACCAGGATGATCCAATCGGCAGCCAGTCAACGTACACAAGTGACGGCAACGACAGGACAATGGCTCATCCTCATCCTCAGACTAAGGGGACAACCTCGGGGCCGCACGGACTAGGAGAAGCAGGCAGTGCCAATCACTTATACATCTTTATCACACCTTGTCCAACCACCGACGAGCCGTGCACCCTTTCCCTTTCCTTGCCTTCGTACCCTGTGAACCGTCGTCCAGGGTCTCCAACTTTGACAACGCGTGATCCCCTTCTCTAGGCGCTCGATCATCACCCACCATGCACAGAAGAAGCCGCCTCCAATTCCCAAAGAAGCGCTTTCTCAAAACTTCGCGGATCAGTATCAACACATGCATGAACGCCAGCTCTCAGTACACGCAATCAGATCGGATTTGGTCATCACTTGCCTATACCCGTCCAGGTCCTCCCGCGGCATTGGCTGCTTGGCCCCTCTAACCGCATGCAACTGGAGCATCCTGACCTGATCTGATGTGATACGATCTGATGTGATATGATGTGATATACGCCTCCTCACACCGGACTGGAAAATCTCTTACCGCTAGTGGACTGGCTAAAGGGGATGGTACGAGCCCAGCCACCAAGATTTGTACGGACATCGGATCGGCCTACAGTGTATACGTACAGGGAACAACCTTTCACAAGCCGATGTCCAATACAACAGTCGTTTTTGAGGGAATAAAAGGTACGTCATTCCCTTTGAATCTGTTGATGTTGAAGAATGAGGGCACCAACAGCAAGGATGTGGAACCTCGTGGCTCGATCATCCAATCAGTCACGTCATGCTATCCACCAACGTCCACTCGTATCCAGGGCAAAACACGACCGTGACCATCTTGCCCCTTATCCCACGCATTAGGTAACGACATCTCCCCTCTCGGCTCTCATCTCCTAAACTCTTTTCCCTAAAGCTGGATCACTTGTGCGGAACAAGGCCTGGATTTCCGAGACGGTGGAGGTGTGAACTTTCTTGTCGTTTGGCTAGATGGCCCGTATACAGCAGCGCCAGCTAGTCCATTCTGGGAAACGAAGGAAAAGAAGCAGTGCAATGCGTCATCAGCTACCTGCCACCTGTGACCTATCTTCCATCTGCCGAGAGGACATAACCTAACCTCGCATAGCATAATATAATCCCTGGACTCTAGCCGTCCGTAGACCTATCCCTATCGGGAGGTGGAATTGACCATCGGCGGTCGGCGGTCTCGGATGCCAGCGCGTAAGCGGCAGGTGGCAGCTGATAGGTGGCAATCTACATGTAGCTGTGGTCAGGGCCATCAGAGCTCCTACATCAGTAACAATAATGAGTACAGCATCAGAAACAGTAGAATAACGACGAGAGTGCGGCTGCCACCTGCCGCTAACAGGACCAACATCCCAACATTCCGAGATGCTTTCTCAGTGCTCGAAAATGACAACCCGAGTTTGATGGTGTCTGCACCGCTGCAGGAAGTCCGGATGCCCACTTGAGTTCATTTGAGTAGCTGCAAGATACCCCATTGTCTTCTTGGTGTTTGCATATCTTCGATAGCTCTGAAGAGTTCTCTGGTCTTGGGGACTTTGCTCGGTACTCGTCTTGCCACACGACACACCTCAGGTGAGTATTCAAATCCTCCCCCTTCTAGTACCTTCCTATTCTTACTCTGCATAGGGAGGGCATACTCCTCTCTCACTCAAATGAACCGTACCGATCTTCTCAGCCATGCAGGAAGTTGTTCATTAGTCATAACCAACGCTTACTCCTACTCCTAATCTTTATCCCCTCTCTCGTCCTCCCCCTTCTCAGTGCGCCCACCCTCGATCTCCCGTTCCCTAATCTACTTTCATCAGCAACCGAAACACCCAACCGCCCAAGAAATCAAAGGACATACAAGTGCGGCCAGCGCCCCTGCTCCCACTAGCAATCCCGCACTGGTGAGGAAAACTACGTGCAGGGAGGTACTGTACGCGGATATGCACGCATCCCTAGGCTCCGGGGGGAGGGAGAGAATAGAGGCGGCGTTCTTCCTCACTTCTGCCATTATCTGGATACAAATGCATGAGCGAGGTTTTGCAGGGCAGGTCGGAAGGGGGGAAGGGTTACCTGGGGGGCGATTGACGCTGGAAGTCTGTGGGCGAGGCTGACGGATAAGGTTGTTTGCTGAACAGCGGAGGAGAAAGCCATCCCGAGTACTTGACCTGCTGCTCCTTAGGTACTGCTCTCTCCAGAGGTGGGAAAGGAGGGAGGGGGGGAGACGTACCGCAGGATCGGAACATGAATGCCATGGACGTCACGACGGCCAAGTCCTTGGCGTCGACCGCATTAAGTAAGGCGACTAGGCAACACGGTCAGGCACTCGTGTCAAGCGCTACATGTATAGGGGAGAGGAGACGGACTGAAAGTCGACCCGTTGTACCCGTTTGTGCTGAATCCGAGGGGGAGGAGGACGAGCCATGTCGCAGGTTCCCACGTGGTCCTGTTGAGAGATGCTAGGGATAAGCAGGCGAGCAGCTGGAGAAAGGCGAGGAAGAGGATGAGCTTGTAGTATCTCCCCGTCTTGCGGATGTACTGCGCAGGATTAGTTTCGTTAGAAGTGTCGTGTAGGCAGGGCGTTGCTCACTAGGCCGGAGACGATCCCCCCACAGGCAGTGGAAATCGTGTTCGGAACAAGATGCATCCCTGCGCTGCTCGCACTGTTCCCTCTAACAATCTGGAGCAGCATAGGGAAGTACAACCCCACGGCTATTGTTATCAGATAAGAAACACAGGGACAGGGCACGGGCGCTTACAGACAGTCGCTGCGCTCGAGAGGAAGGACGTGCCCCCGATACATGCCAGGCTGGGGTTACCAAGCAGGCGCAGGTCTAGTACCGGCTCGTCCGTCTGCAGCTCTATGTAGACGAACAGCCCGCTGGCTAGGATGGAGAGGAGAAGCGTGAGCGCTACTAGCGGGTGGGACCACGACAGGTCTTCGTTTGTCTTATATGCTATGGAGAACACTAAGGACCCGATCTGCAGAGCATCAGCTATAAGTGGTGCAGGACGGGAAGGACGTACACCAATGAAGAACAGTACGGAGCCGTTCCAGTCCAATCTCCGTCTCAGCGACGCATCGGCAGGACGTTGATATCCCAGATCATAAGATATCATGTTCATCAGTCCGCAGAATATCGACAGAAGGACAGGCAATTGGACTGCCTATTGTCAGTGCGAGGCGAGAACGGATCCGATGTTCCACATACATAGGAAGGCCCATCTCCATCCTACAGCATCGGCGATCAACCCCCCGAAGACACCTCCTAGCCCTTGGCCACTCGCCCAGCACACAGCACTCACACCCTTCAGCAACCCCCTATCCCTCAGCGGCGTGATATCCGATATGACGATAGTGGCGACCAGTCCCGCCCCGCCGCCCCCCGCCCCCTGCAAAAGTCGGGCCAAAATAAGAACGTTCATATTCCCCGCTGCGCCGCAAAGGGCGTTGCCAAGAATGAAAACGGCCAAGCCGATACCTAGCGCTTTCCGTCGGCCGATGATATCCGATAGTCTACCATAGAGTGGAGCACAGCACGCGACCGTCAGCAGGTAGGCGTTGTTCAGCCACGCAGCACGATGTAGCTCGCCAAAGGCACTGGATATCGGCGTAGCGAGGGTTGCTACTATCGTTGAGTCCATACCGTAGAAGATGACGATTGTGTACAGTTGGACCAAGATCAGACGAACTTGGACGGTCGACAGTGTTTCAGGCCCATTGGTGTCCTCTTTCACCGGCAGGTCCTCGTCGAGGGATGAGTCGGAGTCGCCAGATTCCCTAGGGGAAGCAGGCAGCAGGTGATAGGACATACCTCGTAGATGAGGGCGGATCAAGAGGAAGCAGCTAGACCAACGACATGCGGCAGATTATGAGGCGGGTGGGTCAGAGTACGGAGCACTTGACATTCCCCCTTAGCTGCCAAGAATTCGCTCATGGCCCGTCACAAAAGAACACAGCCCTGTCTTGTGTCTTGGCGTGGATTTCCGAAGTCCGAGATCAGACCATTTCAGCACTGAGGCATAGAGAACTGGGCCGAAGTAAAATGTGTTTATGTCACAAGATAGGCGACTCTCGGAAAGCATCTCGGCCCCCGAGCGGAATTGGCTCTCGGAACGCCACAGTCGGAAAATGTCCAGGTATAATGGAGAGGCGGTTTCCTAACGGAGTCACGGTCAATATAAAACTTGGATGTATCCGTACGCTCGATGTCAGGAGAGGAATTGAAGGGGATTAATGGGGTGGGTGTTGGCAGGAGGGGCGTTGTAGGTCAGGCGGAAAGGGCGCTTGCCAGCACAACTTGCTTCTTCTTTTGGGAGGGAATGCTTCCGCCTCGGACTTGATGGCGCATGGATCGCATCTATCGTGAATGAAGAATTATATTCCATTCTATCGGCTATTTGAGAAGATAGGACGATTACGATAAGTTGACGTCCTCTATTTCTCTTCGCAACCGTGTTGCGGAAAACCAAGCCGCAGAGCACCCGATAAAGTTGCAATAATACGGGACACATACTCGCAGCTCTGACCATCGAGATGGAAATGCTAGCTCCACATGTGTTCGCGGATAGTCTCCGAAGTTGATCTTCTAGTTGATTCAGCTTCGTCCCTAGAAGCATTCCGTCCGGTATTCCGCGACGGGAAAGAAAATATTCCAGAATCGCAGCAGGCACTCCAGGGTAGCAGCCTTAGAGCCACGGTGACAAGGATAGTAGTCACAAGACTTACACCACAAGAAGCGACGTTCCATGTGCAGGGAGACAGCCGCACCGTATCAGAACGGTTAATTCCCTAGGAAACCTGGGGTTGCATAAGGAATCATCATCGGTTGTTATTTAGAGGCAAAGGGTAGCAGAATCCCACCCACTGAAGGAACGGTTTCCTTTCGCAGACGCAGTCGCAGATTCGGATTGTTAGATCATCCAGAATATGGTGCTTTGAGGAGACTTGGCCATGTCGACGTGATGAGGTCACAAGCAGGCACGTCATCTCTTGCGCCTTGGTTGCTCCGCGCCAGGGGATGAGGCAACTCCTAGTGCCCGCGGATGTTCGGATAAAATATGGAAACAAGGTTCGTAGTGGAGACGGCCTCGTTCATATCGGGGGAATGGGCCATTATCCGCATCTTCCAAATGTATGACAATGAAGGATTGTGCGTGCCCATAGGTGCGGTGAAGTGAGGAGCACACCATTCGAAGAGAACCACAAGATGAGAAGACAAATTGGTACATCCCATACCATAGAATGCAGGCTAGAGGCAGGTGAGGGCGAGATGCACTTGTACGGTTAATAGCCGGCTTGGTATGAAGAGTCCCTAAAATAAACAAGAGGCAGATTGGACCCATCCGCGGATTATTCTCTCTCCAAGAGGATCTGTCGCCGGTAGAGAGCTATCAGAATCAATACGGAATCGCATATCGCCGCAATCCAAGAGCTTATGATCAAATTGCCTTTGCGAGTTCCATGGCTAAGACCCCAGCTAGACCTGATGAGAGCCAGAGGACGTTGAGTACCGCAAGCTGATATGAAGTCAAGTTCCATTCGAAGTGCACCATATTTAGTAAGGATACTAGTATAATCATCAGTCGATATTTCCCTTGAGTTTCCATTGATCTTCCTTATTGCTTGTTGTTGAGGGTGGTCGAGAAGCAAGAGTTGCAGTCCAAGGCACGGAGCCGATCGGAGGCATTTCCCTCCGATGCCGTCCAATTGTACCCGTCCCTCTTGCTCTTCCCGTCATCACCCACAGCGCCCTACTCCGTCCCCTCCTCCTCCTCCTCCTCCCTGCTCACCAATGCGCACCACGCTCATCCGCCGTGCCCTCGAAGGGCTCATCCCTCCAAAGATCGCCTCTCCTCACTCTGTCGTACGTCCCTCTTTCCCCCCATCGGCCAGGTGCAGGTCTGAAAAGCGCACAGACGGGCGGCTCCGTCGGTGCCCAGATGAGCGGTGTCGTCGATTTCTACAGCAAGCTGCCCAAAGGCCCCGCCCCGCCCATGAGCACGGGTATTAAGGCTCGTTACTGGGATGGGAAGAATGCGAGCGCAGCGCCGATTTATGGCACGATTCTGAGCTTGATGCTCCTTGGGTACTCTTTGGATTACTTCAGTGAGTGAGGCTGTTGACGTGGGTGTGCGTGATGCTGATATCCTTCTTTCTAGTGCATCTCAGTATGGATTTGTTCCGATCTCTTCTCCAGCGTTTGCTGACAGCATTTGTAGGGCATCACAAGAACAAGCACCACTAGCCGCCAAGGAGTGCAGGGAGAGAAGCGTACAAAACCTAGGGGCCGCTGTGTATAGCACGGTGAAAATGCATAATTATCCCCAAAGCATGAATTCGGTCAGATGAATGGCGTTGGGTTGTTTTTGCCCATGCTGCGGCAATACATTTGCCTATGCGGAAGTCGGGCGTGAATGTCCATCCATTTGAGCGAAGTGACTTTCATACATGATGCTGTTGCAGGCAACATAAGACTAGTACGCGATAAAGTGTAAAGATGCAAGATGAACAGGGGAAAGTTCGGAAAGTCCATGAACCAGAACGATTACCAGGTATCTATAAATACTCATATCATCATCGCTGCACCAGCAATGACAACAAGTGTACCAGTAACCAGCGCCAGCGCATCACCCCTCAAGCGAATGGCACCACTGCGCTTGACGGTGATGTGCTCCTCCTCGAAATGCCTCTCCTGGAGCGGTTCGAAAATGTGCGAACGGCGATGGATAACGGGAAGGGGGACACCCTCACCGCTGATGTTGGGGTCGGAGAAGTTGGTAAGCGGGTACGTGGGGAGCATGTTAGGCGGTTTGTAGTAGAGTGCCATGGGCGGAAGCATGCTGCCATCGAACTGGTACAGCTGTAGTGTCGGTCCAGCAAAGATCCGCCACTGCAGCATCAGCTCGGTAGTGTTGTAGAGCATGATCTGGTTGGTAACAGCTCCGCACGCGTCTTGCACTTGCATGCGACCGTCTGAGCCGAACGGGGTAAGTATCATCGATCCGTTTGGAATGAGCTCGTAGGTGCCATGTTGGTATATGAGCACGGCGGTGATGCAGTTTGGCATTGATCCTACGCAGATGGTCAGGGTTTGATAATCTAATGACCGGACGACGAACCATTGGAGCCAAAACGGTACTGCGCCTCCTCGAAGTAACCATCGTCCGTGCTGTAGAGAAGATAAGCGACAATAGCGACACAAGAACGTAGTAAACATACAAGGAGTATGAGATACCAGATGTTGTAGGAGCGTTAAACGTCGCGGTTACAGGGTTGGCGAAGTTCTGAGAAAACCAATCAGTTCACGATAACCATCCAGCTACGCGTTGAACGTACGATTCCAGTCTGAACGTGACCTGATCCAGAGGCCCACGTCCCCTCCAAGTCTGTAATGTTATGGATGTCATCGTATTGGACGTCCTGGGCCGTTGCAGCGGACAATAAGAGGAGTAAGGAAGCAATGAGCTGTGCTGGCCGGGTGGGTTGGACCATCTTGTCGCCGCTGTGTTGCTGTCTTGATAGAAAATAAAGAATAAGGAACGCAAGATGCGCGACGGCGACGGTAGATGTACTAGACGGTATAGACGCGCTGAAGTTGGCGTTGGTAGATGAAGAGCAAGGAAGGGTCGAGGAGGACCGCAATGTGCCGTTGTGTGACGACCGTCGAAAACAGGCCAAACTTGCTTCCGCTACACAGCCCCCGATGGAGACAGATTACCACATATCGATCGCGTCATATAAGGAGGCATCCACACACAAAGGAAAAGGAGGGCGAACGTTGAACCGTCCACCTATCCCCTTGACCTTTGCAAGCATGCAACAAGGCCACCCAGCGTTGCCGACCACTCTAACACTTCACTTTCCCACACGATGATGCCCCTCCCCGCTCGACATTTCTAGAAGATTCATCGTTGGCATGGAATATCCAACATACATATCACACCAATTCATGAGCGGCAAATTCTGACAACATCTCCCGCCAGAAGCTCATGCAAACGCTCTTCATCTTATCCCGGCAAGAACATCCGCACGACACTAAGTCACATAAGGCATTTCCCGTGCACCCTTATCTCCGTCGTAGGCGCATTCAATTCAATGGCGGCGAACCACATTTACTCCCAGGGTCTTCCACCAAAATTTCTCCATAGCGGCATTCCATTCTGATTCACAATTGTTGTTGCCGACACAAGATCTCGTGGCACATCCAGTGCCCGTCAAAATCTCAATATCCATCAATGAATTATCGATTCCCACAGCAGCGCATATCAGAGAGAGAGGGAAGGGCCTATTAGGGTCGCACTGCCTGTTTTCCCACCGACCCGCCTTCTCTGGCGCCGAAATCATGAAATGAGCGGCTGACTTATGGCAGGCCGCGACCCTGCCTTCCCACCGGGCCAAACTCGTTTCCTCTTTTTATTTTCCCCCGTTTCCCTTCTCCGTCCTTTGCCCCGGTCCTCCTCCCCCTGTCTTATATCTTGCGCGGGCTGCGCGGGTCATTTCGTCATCTCTCCTTTCATCTCCCCGATCCTGTGTCGATCGTCCCTCTGGTGCTCTGGTCATATCTACTGAACTCTAAACCCCCATGCCTTTTGTCGATCTGCCAGAGGATGGTGTATCCTACTTCTACCGCAGCAACCTCCCTGGAGATGGCTCAATAAAGGGCCTCGACAAAACCAAACAGACAATCGTTTTCACCCTCGGTGGGTCACAACCATTGCTCCCTATCCCTGTCGTGGAATGGTCTGACTCGGCCAAAAGGCGCCATTTTTGACTCGTCCTCCTTCGTTAACCAACTCAAAGATCCTAGACTTTCCAAAAACTACAATCTTATTGCTTTGGATGGCCGTGCACAGGGGCAGACGATTAGCGAGCCCGAGCCGGGTCGTGACGCATGGACCGACGGTGTGGAGCTCGTTAAACTGCTTGACAAGCTCGGTCTGCGGCACGTGCATCTTTTTGCTGGAACCTGGTATACCTATCACAACACGCTCCGGGCTGCAATTCTCTTCCCTGGAAGACTGCTCAGTATTGCGGCTGGACCGATAGAGCGTCCGCGCGACGAGATGTAGGTACGAATTGGAGCCACATTCGAATTTGCTGACGGGAACGTATAGTATGATGCAACTGGAGGAGATATGCAAGGAGCTTCTTACCTTGTTGGCGACTTCCAAGGACATAGAGACCATGGAAGACTACCTGGTGGAAGTGTTTCCCTATCTGTTCGGTGAGGTAAGTGCCGATTCCGACTCCCACTCTATTGTCACCTTGTGCTGACAAACGGCCCGCAGCACTTGGACGAAGATCAAAAGGACGACTTTGCTGCGTATCTGGAGACTCAGTATCCACCGACAAGGTTATGCCGCGGCATGGAGTTCGGTAATGCGATATTTGGCAACGTGAGTCCGGATCCTGGTATCGTTCAGGTGCCGTAATTGGGGCACGTTCGGGGACGAGGATCTGATCCGCGTTCTTTGTAGCGCATTCCTCTGACTGATGAAGAAGCCGACCTCGTCAGAGTCCCTGTGTTGCTCTACGCGGTATGTCGGCTTCCGTGCGGCGCACGAGGCCCTGACTGAATGTATTTCCCCAAGGCTGATAACTTGGTTGATACCGTTGCCGAGGCCGAAGCATTTGCAAACCGCCTCACAGGGGTTCCTGGTGGTTGTCAGAAGCACATTTTGCCAGGTCGGGATCATTCATCAATGAATGTCTGAAATACTCACGTTGCTTCCGGCAGACGGTGCACCTTCCGAAGCATGGTACATCCGGCGATATGCGGACGGTGTGACTAATGCATTTTTAGACTTTATCCAGAAGGTGTCGGAGACTCCGCAGACCGTGGCTCCCACCAACCTCGAGGCCGCCCTTGCACTGAATGCGAAGCTCGCTGACGAACCTACGATGGCGCAGCTCGACCCAAAAAAATCTATGTCCTTCTCCCGTGTTCCCCCCGCCGTCCTGGCCCAGCGCAACCAGGTATTCGCGATATGCTCAGAAGCTCAGAAGCGCGGGTTCGACCCGATTGGCTTGAACGGGGAGATGCCGCGAAGGTCTGTGCTTCTCCGGGTATCGTCCGATATTTTACTGAACGTTACCGCAGGTTCTCAGATCGGTATCATGAACGGAATAGGCAACGGGCGACCTCGACCGCTTCCCTTGTTATTCAGGTCTCTGTCTCGCACAAGTCTGAGGAAGACCTAGCGAAGGCCGGCGTGGACGCTAAGAAGGCGGAGGAGGATCATGACCTGTCGTCGATCACCGATAAGCTCAAGAACCTTCTCTAATCGCGGCGCCTTGCCCGTGCTACTTGACTAGCCAATACCTGACTATTACACTGATACACAGTGCATCAGCGTGTTGCACAACCCCGTCTTGCATGTTTCTCCCAACCCCATACATTTGTCAAACGTATATACATGAATGCATTGGATTGAGGCGACGGCCTCTTACACACCAGGAAGCTTCCTCCGTTTTCCCACAAAGACGCGGGAATAGCCACGAGTCTCCTGTAGTGGGGTGCAAAAGGATCGTGTTTGAGGAATGCACATCGCGTCAGTGCTAGTATTTCAATTGGAATTGAGGCGTTTCAAACTATTATATTGTCAATGTGGAAAAAAAGACAGTTCCGAGTCGTGTCTCAGAATCTCCCCTGCAGCTAATGAGATGCTGCGACTCTGCACTAGCTGAAGCTGAACTGGATACCCCTCAATTCGAGTAACATTATTCTGACAAGAGATGTTATCTCTTCATCTTTGTCGTCTTATATCCTCCTACTAATATTCACAATTCAGGATTAGTACTAGTGTGACGGTAAATATGGTACTCAGCAGAGAGTCCCATTTGCCTCCGCCTAGCGCGGTGCCTGAACTTGAAGGCGTACGCGTTCCCCCTAGCTCAACATCCCTCAAGCGCATACATCCACTCCTCACGTCAAAAGCAATGGCCCTCGCCCAACCTCTCTACGCCGACCAGCACCGGCCTATCCAGCACCAATTTAACCCTTATGCCGAGAACGGCGGTACGATACTTGCTATCGCTGGGAAGGACTTCTCGGTCATCGCGGGTGATACGAGGCAGACCGAGGGGTACAGTATCCAGACGCGTTATGCGCCCAAGGTGTTCAAGCTGTGAGTTCTGGTTATGCGCGCAGGGATGCGGGGCTGATGCTTGGGTTGGTGTAGGACGGACAGGGCGGTGTTGGCGGTGAACGGGTTCCAGGCAGACTGCTCGACGTTCGTGAAGAAGGTTAAGCAGAGGATAGAGGTGCGCTCTTCCTTGCCCACAAGAGCACATGTTGACGTCTTACAGTGGTACAGACATGCGCACTCGAAGCAGATGCCCCTCAAGGCCATCGCGCGTATGATCCAGGGCATGCTGTATGGCAAGCGGTTTTTCCCTTACTACACGTACAACATCCTGGGTGGGATTGAGGAAGATGGTGAGCGCATATATGTACTATTGTCGAAGGTGCTGACGGGTGCAAGGGACGGGTGCGGTATACTCCTTCGATCCGGTAGGGTCATATGAGCGGGAAGCATGTCGCGCAGCAGGCGCTGCGTCGTCGCTTATCCAACCCTTCCTGGACAACCAGGTACTTCCTATGCCCACAGACAGGACTGTTGCTGACCTTTGGCCTAGATCTACTTCAAGAACCAGACTCCTGCACCAGGCGCAGCACCCTTCGAGCCAGGCAACCTCCCCATGGACACCGTCCTGTCCATCGTGATCGATTCGTTCACGTCAGCGACGGAGCGGCATATCGAGGTCGGTGACGGGCTGGAGATGTTTGTCGTCGTCGCACCGGGGAGGGACGTTGCTGGCGTGCAGTCGTTGGGTGCTGAGGAGCTGCCAGCGCTGACCCCTGAAGGAGAAAGGATCTTTGTCCTCCGGCGAGACCTGAAGAAGGACTAGAGGGAGATTAGGTCGTGGTTGGGACAACAGGAATTGTAGGTTGGCATCGTTAAGCGTTGTAGCGACGATATGAATTGGCGGGTTCAAACCTGGCTTTATCGTCTTCTTCCTGACACTAGCCATACCGGAAATGCACATTTCTTACGATATCCTGGATATGCATTTCCGTAGAAAGTCAATAGGGAATGGACAGCACCTATGCCCCTGTTCCGCCCGTTGATGGCCCACAGCCGACAGAATTCCCTGACAGCACAGGCGGTGTAAAGCGGGCGTCCCAGGGCGACTCTTGTGTCAAGTTTTCCCCCGCCCCCGCATTTCCCCTTTATTCAATAACCGCTAGCCGCACCGCCGACAGCGCGTCCATTTCCGTATTAGTTGTGTCAACGGCGTCACTAGGAATATATATTACTTCGTGTTATAAAGTACGAAGGGCCATTAAGTGATCATAGCCGTCGAATAAGAAGCAACAAGGGGCTGCACGGGACGTATTTCAGGCCGCGTGCACCCGCAGAGTATTTAAAGGCGGACGACCACTTCCTTCCTCTCTCTCTCTCCTACACATCTGGCACTCGGCGATCTACATTCTTTGGACAGTAATACGCATACGTAATTAGCATGGGTGGTCCGATATTATCACCTCAAACTCCTAGGCTGTCTGCTCGGGTTCGTACATCTCTCTTGGACGTTGGACGTGACTCACTGATGCGCATCTCGGACAGCCCATGATCAAGCAGTCCGTCTCTCCGCCTCCTTTACCCTCCCAGTCGCAGTATATGATGACCTATATCCACGGAGTGTTACACGACGAAGGTGCGTTCCCTACCTTCCCTCTCTCCTTCCCTCTAACCCCGAGTGCAGAATCAGACGTCGCCCGCCGGTGGCGCGACATGCCCCCTCACACGCGGAACGACATCTCCGCCCGCCTCCAGTCCATGCTGCCCTATGCCATGTCCGAGTTTATGGACGGGGCGAGCGAGATTTGGTCGCATCCTACAACTTGGGCCCGGTTTCAGGAAGCGACGATGGGGCTGATCAGCTTGATCCCTGCGCTTGAACTCGTGTGTCCCCTCCCTTCCCCCGAACGTGGAAAAGGCAGCTAACAGTTGTTGAAGGAAAATGAACGCCTTCATAGAGCGGAATTACACTCCCGTCATCAGAAAGGCCGCGAACGACGGACCGAGCCTCCGCTGTACAAGTCCGTCCTTGTCAGTCGGGCGCAGACGATAGCTCTCCGCCGTTCAGGGCCAACGACGGTCGTCATCCGCCTTCCTTCGGGTGGGGAGGACCCGTTCGCTGACCCGTAGTCGACGTCTCTTTCAACACATTGGTCGTTGAGTGTTCATCTCCTTCCCCCTCGGGTAATCTGTAGCAACAACCAACATATAGGGAAAACTACGCGCAACCTCGGTGTACAGTACCTTCTTTTCTCTGCTTGCAATGTCCTTTATTCTGCAGTAACAATACCAGCTCTTCTCTTTCTTATTTCCTTTCTTGTCACAGCTCCATTTTCACATAGTCCAGCATGTACCACTATGCACCCCACTCCAACGACATAAAATCATGATTCAACTTCACAATGTTTCATCCATTTTACAATGCTACAATGAATGTTTCATTTCCAACAATGACCATGATGAAATCCGCATAATGCATTCCCGTTACATTTGATTTTGTCTTCAGTTTGGCTTTTCACTTCAGTACATCGATCTAGTTAGCTAAAATATGTCATACGCGCGTCGGTGAGACGCTAGCTAGGGCAAGGACAGGAGGTATCCTCTTCACGCCTTGTGCAGACGCTCCTTGAGCATGTTCTTCAAGGTCTGTCCGTCCTCAGCGAACTTGGCGATACCCTCGTGAAGCTTGTCAAACGCCATCTTATCCGCCAGCAGCTCCCAGCGGAACTCGGGCTCGTTGTGCAGGTAGGTCACCTTGGGGATCTTCTGGCTAGCGAGAGCCTCCTTGACGGACAAGTGCGCGGGTACCGGCTCTGACTTGTGCTTCAGCTCCTCGAGCAGCTTGGGTGCGATCGTCAGGAAGTCAACACCAGCGAGGCACTCGATCTCCTTGATGTTGCGGAAAGAAGCACCCATGACGATCGTCTTGTAACCGTGCTGCTTGTAATAGTTGAAGATACGCTTGACGGATTGCACACCAGGGTCGTTGTCACCGTCGTAGTTCGGGCCAGGCTTGTGGGCCTTGTACCAGTCGAGAATCTATGGCAACAATCAGCATGTGCGCAACACTTCCGACAGGCAGACATACACGACCAACAAATGGCGAGATCAGGGTAACACCAGCCTCAGCGCAGGCAACAGCTTGCGCAAAGCCGAAGAGGAGGGTAAGGTTGCAGTGGATGCCCTCCTTCTCGAGCTGGTGGGCAGCCTGGATACCCTCCCAAGTAGATGCGATCTTGATGAGCACACGCTCGCGCTTGATGCCGACCGACTCGTACAGTGCGATGAGTTCGCGCGCCTTGGCCTTGGTGCCCTCGGTGTCGAAGGACAGGCGGGCGTCGACCTCGGTAGAGACACGGCCGGGGATGATCTTGAGGATCTCGGAGCCGAACCCGATCAGCTGAATGAGTTTCGTCAGTGTAAGTTGAGGTTACGATGTAAAAATACACACGAGACGGTCCATGGCAACAGCTGCCTGGTGATCGATGTTCCCACCCTTCTGCTTGCCGTACTTAACGGCAGCATCGATGATGTGGGCGTACTCCTTCTTACCAGCAGCGGCGAGGATGAGTCTGCAACTTGTTCAGTATTGTAAATGTATGCGCATATACGAACGTACGAAGGGTTGGTAGTGGCATCCTGAGGCTTGTATGCGCCGATAGCTGGTGGAATTGATCAGATACCCTAGATACATGAGGCGGTCTACTCACACTCAAAGTCGCCCGAGTCAGACACGACTGTTGTGCCCGATGCCTTGAGGAAGTCGAGGGAGGAGGGCATTGTGAGTGAAATGAGGTGTATGCTGGTCGTTGGGATGAAGGAGAGTAAAGTCGACGCTGGCCCCACCGATAATATATGCGCCGTCGTGTCCGGGCGAACGGAAGCTGAACGTGCGTCATTGGAAACTCCGACGGAGACCCCGAACATCGCTGGCCGAGGCTCGGACGGATATTCCGAGTCATTCACGAATATTGTTCACTTTTTCATTATTCCTCCAACAGAATAAATAAAAAATGTTATTCATCCCCCTTCACATCTCACATGTTCTCTTTTCTAGTCTATCGTACCCATCTACACAAGTGACTTGGCAGAACACTCATTATGTCAGCCGACTCACAAGCCTCTATCTCCATGGACCAGAATCAAAAGGGGCAAGGGACAAGCCTCAGCACCCGGAGATGGCAACAACCATCGGTAAAACCCCTACAGCAAAAAAACCTGTCAGCGAGGGTTTAAACCACAAGTGCCGATCTCCGTGGCATGGCCGCGCTGTACGGAGCAGCGTTGACCCTGCCCACGGAGACCGGGGGGCCGGAACTCACCACCCGTCGGCAGATCGTATCGTCGGTGGCCGACCGCTGCCATGAGCGCGCGCGCGATACCTGTGTGCGCGGAAATGGAAATGTCTGCCCACGCGTCAACAGCACATACACACGGTGGACACGCTTGTAGGAATCAGGCGCTCGAAACTTACAGACGTCGTCCGCATCCGTAAGCTCCATGATCTTGTCCAACCCGCGAGCAGCGCGAATGATCATCTCCTCCTCGGTTTCCCGCTGATGTGTCAGCCAGAGCTCGTCCTCCTCCGCGAACCCTTCCTCAAAGTCGAAAGTCGGGAAACGCTCAGCGATGGTCCGTTTCGGGGAGCGCTTGTCGCACGTATGCATGCCGATCATCTCGCGCAATTCCTACAGCGTCGCACAATCACGCCTTAAGTTCGGACTGCACCGGTAGGCTAAGCTGAAAGCGCACCTCGATAATCAGAGGCTTGGGATCCTCCACATGCCCGTCGAACGTGATCCTAAGTGTGTTACTCGCTCTCTGGAATGGGCTCGCAAACCACCGCTGGGGGAGAGGCATCCCCTCCGGCAGCTCTTTCGCCCATGCAGAGTTGACGTTCTTCGCTTCTTGGATTCCTTGCGGAGTGAGCTCTGGATCGGGCTGGGAGAGATGAGAGACTAAAACTAAACCTGAGAACGGAGAGAGCACGCACGCCCCAGACGATCTCGCCGTCCCCTTCCAAAGCTGCCCACTTCCTACACATTCACGTTCAGCACCTCCCTACTCTTCCCAAACAATACCCACCCATCCCAGAGCTCCCTCCCTACCCGTACACCCATTAGCGCCCCTAACAACCGCCAGCAAAGCGCACACCGTATTTTGCCAGTGCGACGTTATGCCACCCCTGCCCGTGCCGTCCCACGTAGAGCACCTTCACGAGCCCGTTCTTCCGCTTCCGGTCCTCGTGTAGCGCCTGCACACGCGTCTTGAACTCCTCCCAGCGCTCGGGGTGCTCCGGGTTCGGCAGACCAAAGGAGGGGATGAGTTGGTGCTGTTGGGATGACAGACGTGCATTTGCAAGTATACAAAATATGCGGGTAGGAGTAAGCAGAGATCGTTGAAGACTGGGAATACGCACCTCGCTAGAGTACTCACGGTCGTCTTGGACAAAAAAACCGGGTATGAGCTACCCTTCATCAGCTCAACTTGTTTGGCAGTGTGAGGAACAGCGCACCTGGTAGTCGAACTTTGCCATCCTGCGAGTCCTCAGAGCACGAAACGGTAAGCGTAATGAAGTGGGAGAGAAGCGGAGAGGCATGCAGGTCCGCTCCGTTGTTGGGGGGGATATGATGCGGAGTGCCGTTTCGGCAGTGACTCGGACGAACGTGCGCTTCGGTCGGCACTTACCCCGGCCCGAGATGCGAAGTATGTTCGAATGACTCCTCTACAGGTTGCAAGTTCTGTTAGAATTGGGTTGATGTAAAATCGTAATTGTGATATCGAAGGATGTGGTTATTATAATGCAGGGTATGCAACACATGAAAATACAGGACAGCAATTTACTCCGAGACGCAATACCGGAGCACCCAAACTAAACAAGACATGAAAAGAGCACAAGCGCTCACTCCGACCGCTGCTTCCCCTTGTTCTTTTCTTTCTGTTTGTCTTTCTTTGGCTTCTTCTCTCGTCTGCTGTGCGTGTCCTCCTCCTTATCCTCGTCTTCCACACGGCTCCGTTTCTTCCCATTCTTCCTCACGGTCCTGTCCTCACTTGCTCCTGGCGCGCCTATTGGAGACCGGGGACGATACCTACCCTCTCCACCTCGTGTCCTCTCATCTACGCTCACCGAATCCCCACGACCGTCCCGTTGCTCCCTCCTCCCGCCCTTCCGTCGTCCAACCTCCTCACCTGTTCGCTGATCCCATGGTCGCCTGACTTGCTCAGCGCTAATCAGAGATGCGGGGTTGACGACCAGCTTGCGAGCTCGTGGGAGTTTGTCCCTCTCTTCCTCGTGCGATGACTCTGGTTCAGGCATCATATCCGCCGCGAGTTCCTCTTCTTCCGGTCTCTGTCCATCATGTTAGTACTAGCGCAAGCTCTGGCAAAGAGGGAAAAGGCCAACAGTTTCGAGCGACTTGTTGAACCTCCCAAAAGATTTGCGGCCTCCACCTCCGGGCGCTAAGCGCGAGGTAGACGCGTGCTCCGGTGTGAGAAAGGGCAGGTAAGACTCTTCGTACGTCACTGTTTGTCTATCCCATTAATGAGTACATCAATGTCAAGGACATGCAGTAATACGCACGGGATACTCGTGTCTTGCCCCCAGCTTTCTTGCATCGCACTTCCGAGTTCCCACTTGCCGTCTTCCACCACTACAGGTTTTGCAGGCTCGGTTTGGGATACTGCCGGACCGCGTTGCATGAACCCGAGCGCCATGAGTCCTTTAGATAATCCAACCTTTTTAGATGAGGCAGCCATTTCTCGTAACGTGTAGAATATACTGCAGCCAAGAAGTAATGAAGTTAGGATGAAAGTATTTATGAATCACGTGACCTAGCTCAGTCACAAACAAATTGAATCCGTTTATTGGATGGGCGCGACTGGTCCACCCCGCCCCCCGGTCGAGTAACTCTTTCCCTCCTCCGAACGACCACTTCCGACCTGCTCTCAGCTTCAACTCATCCTCCGAGCGTGTTCTGCGACGTATTTCACCTGATTTCTCAACTTTTTCTGTTGCAAATCAATCACCCATTATGGCTGGCGAGCGAGGTACTGATAGGGGCGCCGGGGGAAAGTCGAAGCCTCCCGTGTCGGACAAGCTGGCCACGACGCGGAGTGCCAAATCGGGTCTCCAGGTTAGTCGCCACTTTATTTTTTCAACAATACCAACAATGCTCATATTTATTTCTACTTAGTTCCCTGTCGGACGTATACACAGATACCTCAAGCAGCGTACACAGAATAACGTACGCATTGGAGCGAAGGCTGCTGTCTACCTTACAGCAATCCTCGAATACCTCACCGCAGAGGTCCTAGAACTCGCAGGTACGTCACACCCAACCACTGTCGCCGCATTGCTCATCACCCCATGCAGGCAACGCCTCCAAAGACCTCAGGGTCAAGCGTATCACACCGCGCCACTTGCAGCTCGCTATCCGCGGAGACGAAGAGCTAGATACGCTTATTAAGGCGACTATCGCAGGTGCGTTTCCCGTTTTTTTTCACATTCGACCTATCTAACTCGAAATCAGGTGGTGGTGTCCTGCCCTTCATCCACAAGTCCCTCGTCGCACCATCCGGGCGCAAGAAGGTCAAGGGCCCCGAGTAAACCGCACCCGTACCGTGCCCTGTGTGTCTACTCTCTCGCTTCATCCTCCCTGTTGGCCGCCAAGGCGCTCCTCTTGCGGATCTTACATTATCTGAGCGCCTCGCCCACAGGCTCTATTGCTCTCGATCGATTGGTGGTATAGCGGGAATTCATCGAACGCTGTGTAGTTGTTAGCTTAGGATTTTGTTTGTTTCGTTCTTGTCCTTTGTCCTTGTTTAGTCTTTTCGATGACCCCGAAGTGGTCGAATGTGTATCAGTCAAATCACTGCTCATGCCTATGTTGACCGTATGCTCTAATTTCACTCTGTTATGTTCTTCAATTCCTCGCCCATCCTGGCATACACGTATGTATTCATGTTTCCACCCACCACTATCCTATCACTGTCTGCCAGAGGCTCGAAGCGCTCAACGTGATCCTTCCACGCCCAGGTTGTTGTGTATTCTAGCCTTCAATTCGCATCGGATAGGAAGCGCGGGTCTCCGACCCTAGGCGCTTTGAACCACCTCCCTCCCTCCTTCCATTCCCACCTGAACTCCCCACACTCGAGAATTTCAACCTCTCTAGCAAGCGCTTTCTCAAGCGCGTATTCCTCTGAAGGTGTGGCCGGCATCCCGACCGTTTCGGGGGGTGCAGCAGACAGAGGCCAATTGAGCATGCGTATTCGAGTAAGGGGCATCCCAAACGACCGACGACGAGACGCAAGGGTCGTCAGCGATTGGATATGACTTGGCTTCGCCCACGCGAGAGATTCTAGCGCTTGTAAATTGGGGCAGAGGACTGAGTATGGCTCCCCGTCTACAGATGTGATGTTTCCCTTTGGGGAAAGCGGTTGCGCCCCTAACTTGTTGAGAAAAGCGACGCGTTGTTCTTCCTCAACGGGACTCCAGTCGTGATCAAAGACGATTTGCAATACCTCCAGACCGGGTATGACTCGGAGTATTCGATGGAGACTGCGCAGTATTCCACCGTCCACCGAGAGTGCCTTTACCGGCGGAGGCATACCGTCTGGACTAGACGAGGCAGTCAGAAATTTACGGAGTTCGCCAACGTAAGCCGTTTCTTGGTGATGAGACACAGAGGGGGAGAGAATGAACGCTGACAGGCTCTCGATCTTGGGAAACAGAAGTTGTCCGAGCGTGTGACGACCGACAGGTGATGAGATGAATTTGAGGGTACGCAATTCTGGCAGCAGGAGGCGTGGCCCGTGAATGTTAGGCTCCGCAGCGACCTGGTCTGATTCGTGAGGAAACACGACGAGATGTAGTTGTTGGAGCCGGGGAACACACTTGAGCAGTCCGACCAGTCGTGCCGGAGTATATTGCCTCAGATGGAACATCTCCAGACGAAGACGGCGACATTGGAGGAAACCGACGAATTCAGGGCGGTGGACCAAAGGAAGGGGAATGGTTTGTAAGTGAACGTCTACTAGCCGCGGAAGGTTGCACAAAAGTAGCGTTTCAATCAGATCGCGTCCGCCGTCGTCCGCTGTCGACTGCTCTAGAACAATCCGGAGGCGCCGCAAGGTTTCTCTTGTTTGAGTGACGCACGGGACGATCGCGTTCATGCTCTCCGCGCTTGACGTGTTCGCTTCGAGATTGAGATCGGCGACACGGTTGGTGCACACGTGCAAGTACTCTTTTATCATAATTCGGGGGTCCAGGAGCTGTGGAATATATAGCTGCACATTGAGCAGCGATTGCTTTGAGCGCTCCAGGTTGGAGGTGTACATTCCACTGAGCACTTTGGCACTTCCATACCAGGGGTGGGTCGGCTTGGAGTCCTCATCTCCCAGGTATTTAGGGTTCGAAAACACCAAGTCCGTCCATACGTTCGACATATCTATGGAGATGGCACGCCAACGGCGAGAGATGCAGGATACAAGTCGTGCAAAAGTTTTAACAGTGACCTTCCGGTAGTCAAGAATTTCATCATCGTGGCCATACTGGATGATGAGTCGTATGATATCGTCTGATAGGCGGGATATGGGTGCCAGAGCATCGTTCCTTTTCTCGTCGACTCGCTGCAGACGACTATGCAGGTCTGATTCAAGCTTGTGAACCTTCGATACCCCGATATCGCTGTCCAATTGAGTAAAGCGAGATGGTCCGAGACGTTCTAGGACATCACAAAGACTTGTACAAATATCAATAGCTTGAGATAGCAAAGCAGATCGTTGCTCGGGTTGCTGTCGTTCAGGCATGACTTCAATCACCTTGTCTGCTGCCCGTTTGCATCTAAGACCAGACGACTCATAGTGTTCAACGGAGCTTGAAAGGTGCGGAAGTATTCTGACCAATCCCATTGTTGCCTTTTAGTCACGTGCTTGAGCACTCACATCGTTGTATACATGTTGTACATGTTATGCGCAAACACCTCTCGGTAGCATCACTTCAACTCCTTCAGCAGATCCTCCGCCGTGCATCCCCCGCTAATCCTCTACGTCTTCAAAGCAGCGTATAGGATCAACAAGCCCTCTCACACCCTCCTCGTCCTCGTCCTCTCCCTCTCCTGCCGCTTGGGTCCAATCTTCCCCCACTGGTAGTCATGGAAGACGAGCGAGAGCACCTGAGTCACAGGAGGAGGGAGGAGAGTGGTTGGGAAGATGGATGGACTCTAATGAGAGGTGAAGTGCCTAGGATGTCGAAGTGTTTGGTATCTGTCGCTCAAGGGTTACCATGACATTTGTATCGGATATACCTCTTCGACTTCGTGTACAACTGTACGAACTGTTCGCAGAATGGTGACACCATAGTGTGTGTCGGTGCATTGACCCGGTGTTCCTTCACTTACCCACCACCATATTCCACTGTCTGCTGGTGCGTCGAGACGCTCGACTTGATCCAATCATTCATGCCGACGTGGCTGAATATCCTAGGGTCCATCCAAATAGGGCGAGCGGTTCCGGTGTCCGATGCTCGGCATTTTCTGCCACCGACCGCCATCCTTCCATTCCCATCTAAACTTCCCACACTCAAGGATTTCAGCCTCTCTAGCAAGCGCTTTCTCGAGCGCGTATTGCTCTGAAGGTGTGGCCGACATCCCGATCGTTTCGGGCGATACATTCTGCAGTGGCCAATCGGCCCTGCGTATTCGAGTAAGGGGCATCCCAGCGGACCGACGACGAGACGCAAGGGTCGTTAACAATCGAATATGACTTGGCTTCGGCCACGCGAGAGACTGTAGGGTTTGTAAATTGGGACAGAGCACTGGGCATGGTACCCCGTCCACAAATGTCACGTCTCCCGTCGGGGAAAAAGATTGCGCCGCTAATTCGTTCAGAAATGCTCCTCGTTCTTCTTCCTCAACAACACTCCAGAGGGGATCAGAGACGATTTGCAAAACCTCCAGACCCGGTATGATACGGACTATTCGATGGAGACTGTGCATTATTCCGCCTTCGACTGAGAGTGTCTTTATGGGCGGAGGCGCACTGTCTGAGCCAGACGAGGCAGTAATAAAGTCAAGGAGATCGTCAACGTAAGCGTTTTGTTTGTCATGAGCATCAGAGGGGGAGATAACAGATAAAAAAAGACTCTCAATCTTGGGAGCCGTAAGTCTTCCGAGTGTGTGACGCCCGATGCACATTGATTTGAATGTGAGGCTGCGCAATTCTGGAAGCGGCATGCGTGGCAAGTGAAATTCAGGCTCAGCCCCAGCCTGGTCTTGATGCTGACGATATGTCACGAGATATAGTCCTTGGAGCTGGGGAGCACACTTGAGCAGTGCAATCAGGTGTGATGGACTGTATTGTATCTGCGGGTTGAGCTCTAGATGAATATGGCGACATCGGAGGAACGCGGCGTATTCAGGCCGGTGGACCAATGGGAGGGGTAAGGCGTATAGTTGAACCTCTACCAGCCGTGGAAGATTACACAAAAGTAGCGATTCGATCGTTTCACGTCCGCCTTCGTCCGTTGTCGGTTGACGAATCAAAATCTGGAGGCGACGCAAGGTTTCTCTTGTTTGAGTGACGCACTGGACAATCGCTTTCATGTCTTCCCCGCTTGAAGTACTTGCTCTGAGAGCGAGATCGGCGACACGGTTGTTGCACACATGCAAATACTCGTTTATCATCCTTCGGGAATCCCGGAGTTGTGTAATATTCAGCTTCACGTTGAGGAGCGACTGCTTCGAGCGCTCGAGATTGCAGGTAGACATATCATTAAGCGCTCTCGAACTTCCATACCAGGGGTGGATCGGCTTGGAGTCCTCATCTCCTAGGTATCTTGGCTTCGATGGCTTCGAGAACACCAAGTCCGTCCATACGTTGCCCATATCTATTGCGATGGCACGCCAACGGCGGGAGATGCAAAAGATAACTCGTGCAAAAGTCCTGACCGGGAACCTCGGATAGTAATCCATGATTTCATCGTCGTAGCCATGCTGGATGATGAGTCGTAGGATATCGTCTGACAGGCGGGATACCGCCGAGAGCGCACTGTTACATTTCTGGCTAACTTGTTGTAGTCGACGATGCAGGGCTGATTCAAGCTCGTGAACCTTCGATACCGCGACATCGTCCGATTGAGTGAAGCGAGAAGGACCGAGACGTTCTAGGATATCACAGAGGTTATTACAGAGATCAAGAGCTTGAGATAGTAAATCAGATCGTTCTGCGGGTTGTTGGCTTCCGGACATGACTTTTATGGCCTTCGCTATAGCTTGTTCCACTACTGAGACCTAATAATAGTCGACTGACAACATTCAATTGTTCGCCGGAGCTTGAAACGGCCCGGAAGCTTTGTGAACAAGCCACGTGCCTGGCTGTGAAAAGCAGGAAAGACACCCTCCATCATCGTGTCCCCCCAATCGCACAAACTTTTGCACCAGACCCATTCTCAATTACACGAAGCTGAAATAGACCGAACAACAACACATACCCACATGTGTTTCCTACAGATTGTGAGACCATAGCAGGGCTACATACAAATAGGCCTGTACATGACCGTGGCTAAACATACTAGTCTGCGCTCATCAGAATTTTCAAAAGAACGGACTCGAATGGGCTCCGCACCGTTCGACAAGGGAACAAAATCGCTTGCCGGACAAAGCTGCACCGCGATAAACCCCAAGCAGAAATGCGAAACGTGCGCTACTTCCGATCGAGTGCACGTTCGAAGCAATTGACGATATCCACTCCGCTCTGCGTAAGTTTGCACCCCGAGGTACCGGCTCCCACAATGAGACCCGCCTTCTGGGCTGCGTACTGGCACTGTCCGACTTGGAATCCGAGGAGCTTCTCCAAATGACGCATCTGATGCTTGCGAGAAAGCTTATTCTCCAGCTGTAACAAAGCAACAGGCAGGAACAGAACCTCTGGGAGCGCAAGCCTGCCTAAAGCCATAGACACTCTTTCAGCAGCCATCTGCCCACAATCTGCACCTTCCAAGCTCTGCGCAGAGATGTCGAACGGCTTCACAACAATATCTTTGAACTTGGTCCATAGGGTTGCAAAAGGATCCTTTAGGATGAGCACCAAATCCCCGCTATCCTTCCAAGGTTTTGTTCGAAAGACACCTTTCTCCGTGGCTTTACGAAAGTACGACGACACGGAAGAGAATGTGGCGCCAGAATCCGTGATGTAGTAAAGCTTCACCTTTTGTCGTCAGGAACAAAAAAGCAAACGAAGACACCGGATTGCTCGTCAAAGTAGATGACGAGCACACCATTTTCGTTTGCTCCAACTCCCGTAACGTAGTGAACACTTGGTCCTTGTACCGGTGCGCGGGAACAAGATGAAAACATCTCTGATCGACCCAATGCAGGACACTGTAGACCAGGAATAAGTCCGTAAGCTGGGACGAGCGTGTTGAAGCCAGCACGACTGGAGGCTGGACAGGGAAAGTGTTCGAAGGAGGTGGTGGAAGGCCAGCTGGTAGCAATGACTCAGGAGGCAAGGATGTCCCATCAGGCGACGTCTGCACCGTCTTCCGGACTGGCGATATCCTTTGCTCCGAGTCTGACGTGGGGGACTTCGTGGAAGGGTTTGATCCACAAACTTCCGGCCAAAGCAGCCGGTTTTCAGTAGCAGATTCTAACGGCTCGGAGATATTTACTTGATGGACCAATAGAATGTCGAATCCAGCTTCTTTCAAGATATACAAGCGCCTTCCAAAATCTCGATCCGACGAAATGAAACTAGCTCAGCATATTCAGCATGGTCCCACACAGCATATATCACGCGTACATGACACCTGAGGTGGAGGGCTTGTGCGATAAGCTGAATCGCTGGACCTCGTCCCTGCACAGAGGATCATGATGAGTAAATATCGGTGGCATAATAGTGACGTAACTTGCAAAAGAACAAAGTCTGCCGCAGATGGCTTCGTGGACGAACAATCCAGAAGATCGACGCCCAAGTTCGTCAAAGCCTCTCGAATAGTGACCGATAGTGGGGCTTTAGCAACCGCTGCAACTGCTTGCCAATCAGAAAGACATTTACTGAACATAAAGATTCGTACCAATACGAGAAGGAGCATGTCCCCGCGGGGTTCGCAAGCTCCGAATATTGCTTACAGCCGTCGAGGGGCGGATGCCTGATGTATCGCCAATCAGGCGTCATAATCCTTCAAAAAGGAAGATATTGCCCACCACTAGATATTGGACAATTTTCAATGTCCCAAAAGACATGTGCTGTGCCAATCACGGGAGTATGCGCCTGTTCAGTCTCTGGAGGTTGTTGCGTTATGATTTGAGATGATATGTTGGTGGGACTTGGGCACTCGTTCACCCCATTACCTGGCAGGCGAACGTATCCGCTACCAGGACAGCAGTTGCCCATTCCAACAGAAAGTGCCTTTCCTGGGATGTGCAGAAGTAGAGGAAGAAGGGGGTGCGAGCAAAGGTACAGATGCGCGAGCCAAGAATTTATGTGCTGGCCCTGCAGTCATCAACTTGCCCTGTCTTGAGTTACGTATAGATCACGTGGTCATCACGAACCAAGCTCACTGCTGTAAACAACCAGAATCCTCAAAACTAAACCTACTACTGTACATCATACTACACTTCGAAACGTATGATAGATAGATCTGCATAAGGCAGCGCAAAGGGATGAAACGTAACTCAGAGTCCAGCCTCAGTGTTCATCATGAAAAAGCGCTTTACTCGCCGGCGAAGAGACGAATAATGAGGTACGCAGTGGCACCAACGAAACGGAAAACTGCACATCGGATGAGCATCGCCTGTGCCTGGAATGGCTGCAAGATAAGACTCACGAGCAAGGCCAGCAACGGAGAAGAGAACAAAGGCCATGTAGCCGTTGACTTCTGCGTTACCGGTTTGGGTATCGATTGAGATGTTGCCAGTGGCAGATGTGATGATAACGGCAAGGGCGGCGTTGGAGAGCACCCAAACAAGCAGAACCTACCCATTCATGGTCAGCACATAATTTTACAACAAAGGGAAGACTACGTACGTTCGTGCGGAAAGACTTGTACCAGTCCTCCTGTGCAGTCTTTTCGTCGACCTTCTTGACCTCAGGGGGAGCAGGACTACCCAAGACATGCAGTGCGTCCTCATAGGCCGCGTTGATGTCCTTTTCATTGGTAGGAATCTCAACCTCGACCTCCTTTGCGTCCGCCTTGGACTTGACAACACCGAGATCTGTGCTGATCTTATTGTCGCCTTTTGTACCCCAGGTGATATCATGCACGTTGCAGAAGGCGTACACGTTAAGGACGTTGATGTAGGAGGGAGCGAGCAGGACGTATTGAAGGAAGGACGTGATCATGTGCCAGGGTTCGAACTATTTCATGATCAATATCAGACTATGTCGTCCACCATGAGTACTCACGAAAAGGAGTGATGAAATGAGATATAAGCCCGTGGTGGCAAGGAGCGACAGAACGATGTTTCGGAAGATGGAGTTAGCGAAGAAGTCTGTCAGTGTAAGGATGCCCTGATTGGCGTTATTCGCGGCAGCTTCGATACCCTTGACAGCGAGGAGAATAGCAGCAGTCTATGCACGGGTCAGTGGCCGCTCCAGGATATCGAAGCGAGAGAACGCACCGTCATGTAGATCGTGATCAACGCGAATCCAATCAAAGCAACGGTGTAGGCTATGTTGGCGCCCTGTGGGCGGTTACCAAGGGCAAGAATGAAGCACATGATGAGCAAGCCGAGATAGAGATAATGAAGGACGATGTTGAGAACGTGAATACCGGTGATGTTGAGGTCTTCCATCGACTGAGTGAGGATGATCTGTGCTCGCGTTAGTCTCCCTTACCCGCAAAAGTAAGACGGCACACACGAAAGAGATATAGAAGTTTGCCAAAGCGAACCAGGAGAAGATCAGGTTGAACGTCTGGTAGAGCATCTCAATATGGATCCAGGCCTTCTGTAGTATATTGTGGCTGCTGCGATAGATGTATGCAAAGTGCATCGTCGCGTGGATGGCAGCAAAGAAGGAACCGTTAAGCCAGCGCCGGCGCTGGGAGATGAGCTCGGGCACTTTCTCCGGCACGTCAGTGGTCGCGTAAGCGGACTTGACGTAGTGCAGAATCCAGGAACAGTCGCGTTTCGTCACAAGCTCCCAGCAAAGGATACGATCCTCGGCTAGGTACATGTTCGCTTCGAAGATGCCGGCGTTGGAACCGTGCTATCAGAGACTATCAACATCAATTCTGCCTCGAGAATACGGGTACGCACCATTTTCTCACCCAGGAAATACTTCTGCAACGGCCCAGTGCCCATTGCATCATTCTGCAGGGCGATATACCTGTACGCCGAGAACGCACCGGGCAAGACAGTGATGTACCCGAAGACACTCTCGAGAGGCTTATCGAGGATGTTACTCATCTTGTACTCGAAGTTCTGGGAGGCAACAAGCGGGTTCATTAGCCATTTGCCCCATTTGTCTTTCCGAGCAACGATCTCTCCACAAGCGCCAGCAACGTTCGAATTGATGTCGAACGCCTTCCAGAGATGGTAGATCGAGGTAGGGCCAGGCATGGTACCCACGTCGAGGAGGACACAGACGTTGGGGTTGAGCACGGTCCCGAAGGCATTGAAGAACCAACGGTGGGAGTTGATCTTCTTCTGGTTCTGCTCCTTGAGGCAGAAGATGACTTGGACTGGGACGGACTTTTCGGAACCCTGGAACCGGCAGTCTTGGGAGATGTAGACTGGGGGAGCGTCAGCGGGCCGACCAGAAAATAGGGAAATTTGACTCACTCTGCGTGGTGTACTCGTATATATGCGCCGTCACAGGTTTATTCTTGACGACGTTCTGTACTGCTTGTTAGCTGGTGCTCTTGCTGCTTTCGGTGGACGCACCTTGGCCACACCCGACTGGTAGACGCCCATGCCCGCAATAGCGCTCAACGTGCGCGAGTTGATCTTCTGCCTTCCGTCACTGACGATGCATACTACGACCTTCTTCCAGCCATCACGGCCCCAGGTCTTGCTCCTGTCCCTCGTGCACAGATGGGCGATATTCTTGAGCACACCGTTCATGCTCAGCGCGAACAGCGTCTCATCCTCGTTGTACATCGTCATGACGATGAAGAGCTCTGTGCGACGAGGCGGGTCGTACAGCACCTGGCGGAGGGAGTAGCCTTCCTCTTTGAACTTGTCCGGGTCGCAGGTCGCAGCCGTGTACCGCATGAATGTCATCTCCCTGTCCGTGCGATTCGAGCACATGTCAAGCAGCTTCGTCGGTACAGCACAATCGATAACAAGGTTACCCTTGGTCAGCCTATCCCATGCACATCAGTTCACCGCACTATCAGAAAGGCGAAGATACGTACTCGACTTTCTTGATCGTCTTGTACCGTCTAGGCACACGCTGGGGGATCCGTCCGTATCGAATCGTCCCTTCATCATCCTCATCCGAGGCCGGGGGTCCCAGTCCCAGAGGTCCACCAGGCATCCCTCCCGGCTTCCCAGCAAACCCGCCTACAAATCCATTATCGGTGCCGTAGCTCGGTTCCCTGCGGAGCAGAGGCAGTTCACCCTCGAACGACGGGTCGGGGGAAGCACCGTGTCCCTGCTCAGAGAACGGGTCGGCGAGGGAATACGTGCTCTGGGTGTACGGCCCGCCATGCACTTGGAAGCCGTCCTGCGGTGTTAGGGGCCGACCGGCGGCGGCGGGGGAGAGGTACGGCTGCGCTTGTGTGGTGCTGTACGGTCCCTGAGCCCCTGTGAGTGGGTTGGGAGGGACGGTTGGTGGCGGTGAGCGCGCGTTGGGCGGTGAGAGACTCAGCGGGGGGTAGTTTCCCGGGGTGGGGAGGCGAGGAGGTGCACCTGGCATAACCGAACCTGGTGGGTTGAACGGGTCTTGGTGCTGGATAGAGGGGGACATAGAAGCTGCTCCTCGAGGAGGCGGCATCACCTGTCCTGGAGAGGGGCCTCGGGGGGATGGCATCACTTGTCCTGGCATCACTTGTCCTGGAGAGGGCCCGCGGGGAGGCGGGGAAGTCGGATTCGCGTACGGGTTGCCAAATTGCTGCGGGGGAGGTTGACCTTGGTACGGCCTGTCTTGCAGCTCGTACCGTTGCTGAGGGCCACGTGGAGGAAAGCGCTGGGCTTCATCAGCCTATGAAGGGGTTAGTACGTTGTGCAAGTATTCAAGATAGCAGGGAGTATTGGATGGTGTGTACTGCGCACCTCTGGAGGATAGCGGGACATTGCTGGCTGTTCGTCGCTCGCTGTTCAGACTTCAGGGGCTTGTTGTTGTTTCAACAAGTGAATTCAAGATTCAAGAGGGAGAGTTGTAACAAGATTGTTGACAACTTGGTGCCAACTTTTTATCTCTCCAGATGTCAGATAATAAGGAGAAGAAAAGGATGAGGTTGTTCAGCTGCTGGCCGTAGTGGTGGATAAAAAGTGAACGAGGTTGAGGCTTGGAAGGGAGAGAAGGGACGAGGCGGTTGCACAGGGTTACCGAGCACAAGGCAAGGCACGGGTCCATTACAAAACGCCGCGACAATAATAACGACACATTTGAGGCAGTGCGACTTTTTCTTGGTACGCCCTCTTTCTTATCCTCAACATGCTTTCCCGGTCAAAGAACTGCAGTGCTGTGTGCTACATTCTACATTCTAAGCGCTGGAGCGATGTTCAGCGGTTATCGCAACTGTCTGCTGCGAAGTTTGAGAACGGGTATTCTGCCGCAGTACACTTCTGTCGACAGGGACGATACATGCATTATTCCGGCTCTCTTCCGTGGTAGAGACAGTTTCCGACAACTCATTTCCGGTTTCTGATTCCACATGAGCTACATCAATACGTATCATACATGGTCTATGCAACCCCTGATGAAAGGAAATGTCACTCGAAGCGAACAGCTATCGTCCAACTCCCAACAAGACACATCTGCTTACGGACCTCCGACATCTCCGGACCTCTACGTAGTTTCAACCTGTACTTTCTTGGCCATTTCCCAGAGTTGCATTCCTCACACATGGAGAAGAAGCCCCATTCCTCGCCGATGTCCCCTGCCAGTGCCAAGTCATCAACTAGAACACGACATACACGCCTCTTCCCACTCCCCGACGCACAAGGTTCAGCCCCACGACGCCTCGTCTCCCCGCATGAGTCGGAGGCGCGGAGCCGAGCATCTCGGTCATCGCCTAAGATCAAGCTGCCTACTAGGTAGCCAATATGCGACTGGCATTCCTGTCTCTTCAGCTCTGACTTAGATGTGCCTGCCTTGTAAGAAAGTGCAACTAGCTCTGCGATGTGATTTGATTTTCCACCATATCTCTCACGACGATCTTATCATCTACTGCATGCAGTGATTCTTGTACCAAAATATCGAGTCATCTTTACAGCAAGAGTCCGAGGTACGCCACATTCTGTTCTTGACGCATCGATATGTTGACCATCGGCGACTGCAGGTCTGATCGGCTGCAATCACACCAGAAGTCACAGGTCCACCTCATCAAGAAGTTCGATCAAATACGCTTCGCCCACGTAGTATATCGGTTGTCTAAGCGAGTTGCCGTCAAGAGCCTGCCTCGCCAGAGAGCGATCGCCGTACGAAGCTTCAACGGGACAGCTCGTATCATCTCACCCAACCATTCCGATACCTCTCGTGCGCTATTAGACCGTCGCCGCGATGAAGGATCACATGAGGATTTTGGTGTCTGTACAACAATGAATATATGTAGAAAGTGACAAAATCACGATGTATGGCGTACGAAACAGGACAACAAGCTTGGGTAGCTGTAAGAGCGTGCCTACGATTCAGACTCGCCGCCCGGCTTGCGGCGCACCATGAAGGGGGCAGGCTCTTGTCCGGCTATGCTGGAGTATCCGTTCTTTGAAAGCCGCTTACGACGGAGTTGTTCTGCTGTTGCGCGCGCCTTCTGCATTGCGGCTTCCTTGGCTGCTAAAAAATTGGGACTCAAAAATGGGTACTTAGAAGCGAAAGTTCCTGCCTCCAAGACACGTTACATCCTCCCACGGTTGTATGGCCTGCTGGATTGCTCAACTCCTCGATCCGTGCGCTCGATTCCGTGATAGGGTGGCAGACAGGCATCAACTTCTTCAGCACGGTACGTGGGCGGGCCTCCGTTGAGGAAGGCAAACAATTCGGTGTCGCCTGTCTTGCGCGCGGCCTGGCGGAGCAAGTACATTTTCGGGCTCTCAAGCGGGCACTCGATGTCGAAACGGGTAACGGAGTTCATGATGTATTCCCGCTCAGCGGCCATGGTGCTCCCGGTATAGCGATATTCGGCAGCGGGCTGTTCCAAGTGCCACGGTAGGGGGTATCGATAGTAGTAAGACAAGGACGTGGTATGCGGGTACCCGCAGGATCGGCGGTCGCCTTCGCGGTCGCGATGGTGGCAACTTCGTCAGCCTTTTCAACGGCTCGTTGACTCGAAGTTGCATTGTTATGAGTGTCTAGGCATTCGCGCAACCTTGGTGTTCTTGCATTGGAGGCCATGGAGCCCTCACGATCATACATTGGTGAAGTGCGGTCTATCGCACAGTTAGACTGAGTTCAGAAGGATAAATACACATGTGTACTGGAGGACTTCTGGTGTCCAGAGAGGTGCGATGTCTTCTCGTCCATAACAGGAGCACACAGGCACTGTCAGACCGGTATTACTGCGGATTTCCTTGTTAGCAAACTACTTAAAATTCACTCACACTTTGTTGTCAGAGCTGGAAGTCGGAGTTGGTGCTTGATCCGGGGGACCTCAGTAGAGGCTTTTGAGTCATGTCGCATATCGAGCTCAGCATCCGCTACACTACTACACATGTCATGTGATCGGGAGTCGTCATCAGATATCTGGTTTTAAGCAACCATTGAGCATATACATGGCCAAAGCTTGCGGATCGTGGGACAGCGAGTATAGTTTCACTGCTGCACCAGAGCAAAGGCCACAGCACTTCAAGAACTTGCCACTTCAGCCGAAGACAAGGACGATCCCAACAGCAGCTCTATGCAAGTGAGTGCCGGCTGCGTGGAAGCAAACGGATCAGGAGAACGCGTGACGGAGTGACAACGGACATGCATATGTGCAGCGGAGAGTCAGGCCGGATTTGCTGCGCGGTGTTTGGGAGAACTGTATAGAACGCAGCAACACAAGAGGGATCAGACGTACCTGGATTCGAAGACGCTGACAGTGTGTAGTTTGCGGCTGAGAAGGGGAGCTCGAATGATACTCAATGGTAGCGAACGTGGACGTGAAGCAGTCAATATGATAAGAGACGATATCGTGAATGATTGCATGTGCATCGCCCCTAACGGCATCTTCCGGCTTACAGATGGGCAGAAGCAGAAGCAACAAGGGAGAAGCCGATTATGCCAGCCTAAAATACACGGAGTACCCTGATCGACCATCTGGCTCCCCATTACAGCGTCGAGATGTACGACGTGGCATTTGGAAGACAACCTGTCCACAGGAACCTCATTTCCCTGCTGTGTTTGATCATGTGGGCGTGACCTTAACAGAATCTCATATCCAGCGATCACGGTCTTCGCTTCCTAATCACCCGAAGCATAGGGGGTACCAGTCGTTCCTGTTCTAGAGGGCGATTCCATAGTACCGCTGTGCCAGGTTGCCAGCGATGTGCTCCAGAGAAGGCCGAACAAGAGGAAGCGATTACCCCACATGAATGGAGCATGACGGTGATTACTTCTTGTGAAAAGGAACGTGTTTACGACACGGACTGTTAGATGTCACTCCTGCAGACTCAACAACAAGCCACACGTTCGCCTGTTCGCCTGTGTCGTTATACGAAGCTGAAGAGTTGTTTACTTCGTCACGTAAAGGAGTTGAAAACAACGGATCCCAACCATCGAGACCCTCGTCCCTGTTCTCCAAACTCTTCCATTTTCCCCGCTTTTTTTTGGCTTGGCGGATATTACACAGCCATACACGCACCGGCGCCAATCCAGACGCTCTGGTTCCGTTGCTCGTACGCCGTCAGAGTCGGCCTCACCTGACCATCTCCTTATTCACTTCCATTGACTCGTACCGCATTCTATCAACGCTACTCCTCTCCTCTATTCATTACGGTCATCAGCCATCAGCCTCCAAGAGCTGACCGAGGGTACCACCACCATACGGGCGAGGGCCGGTACAAGAGGCCCAGAAAACAACAGATGAATGGCGCTTGTGCGCGAAGCCATACCCGGAGGAGGGGAGGGGAGCAGGCGAAGACGGCGACGAGATCTTCACATACCGGAGGAACGCGAGAGTGGTAGATGGCGGAGAACGAAGGAGCGAACGGGGAGGGAGCAGGAGAAGAGGGACTATGGTAATGGAGGGACGGAAGGGATCGTGTTGAGCTTGTCGTTGAGCACTCAATACCCATATGACAGGTGTGTTCTCCTTCATCAATGACGATAGAATTACTAATGCATCAATTGGAAAGTGTATATACCGTGGACGGCAAGATTGGCGGGACCTGGTTTCCATTACAGGTAGACACGGGCTCAGCGGACCTTGTACGTCTCCTTTTTTCTCATCTGCGCAAACGGTATCTGATCTTCTCTCTCGCTCAGTGGGTGGCCTCAACGTCTTGCTCCTCATCTCCCTGCTCAGGTGCAACGGTCTACGATCCCTCTTCATCTACCCCAACGAACAAGACGTTTTCCATCCAGTACCTACAAGGCTCCGTCTCCGGCCCCGTCGTATGGTCCGATGTCTCCTTCGGATCCTACAACATCCCCGCTCAGGCCCTGTGCGCGGCAACCTCCGTCACCTCCGAACGACTCTCAGAAGATGGGTTCTCTGGCGTGTTGGGACTGGCTCCGGCGCTTAATAGCAAGATCGCGCAGCTCATCCCACCCGTGGTGGGTAACGACCCGGATGGCGCTGCTTTCCTTTCCAACTTGTACGGGAGTGATACTCCGCCACCGCCATTCTTTAGCCTCATGCTTGAACGACCAGAAGATCCAGATACAGTCAGCGTATTCGGTATGGGGGCCCATCCATTACGCAACACTCCTGGCTCCTTCACCCCGCTAGCACTCCAGTGGTCACCCGTCGTAACAAGCACAGAAGGGGCATTATACTGGCGCATACCCGTGCAGGGCATGACCCTCCAGATTGGGGGAAACAGCACTTCACTCATCGTAGGGAAGAGCAACGTAATACCAAATAGCGCAAACTCGGTCGCAGTGCTCGATTCGGGGACGCCGTATGTGCTCTTGCCACCAACACTGGCGGACGCGTTCTGGGGTGCGGTTGGGGTGAACCCGTCCGCAGATGGGTATTGTAAGTGTTTGCTTCTTCCCCTCTGCCCCCACTCCTATGAGTTCGATAATCTTCTCCGCGCCGGCGATTTCGTCGTTATATGCTGCCTTGTAATTGCAACTAACAGTGTTCTTCTAGTTTATCCACGATGTACGCTCATGGTCAACGCAACAATAACTATTGGGGGCACCAACTACGCTCTTCACCCACTCGACTTATCCATCCCTTCCTCCAACGACCCAACTTCCTCAAACTGTATCGGTGGCATACAGAGTATGCCATCTGGCCAAACAGCAGGGGACATGTGCGTCAACTCCCACCCACTGAGAGATCATACAAAGCTGATATATGCTACCAGAATTCTCGGCGTCGCTTTCCTCAAGAACGTCTACTCGGTCTACACCTCCAACAGCTCCATCTACACGTCCAACTCCACTACCAACCTCTACCCGGCCACTACCCCTGCTCCTAGTGCGGACCAAGCCGACCTTCCCCACGTCGGTCTTTACCCACTCACGAACGCCACTGCCGCCGCCCTGGAATTCCAACAAGTACGCATACAGAACCAAGCTCCCGGGTCGGGACAAGGAGGAGGACAACTGAATATCCCGAGCGTCAACGCTAGCAGTTCCCTGAAAATACCTTTACCGGTGGTGATCATCCTCGCTGTAGCAGGGTTTATCGCTCTCTGTGTCTGTCTTTTCCTCTTGCGAGGATGTCTTTACCGAAGACGACGGGAGCGCGAGCGAGAGCTCGCTGAAGCTGCAGGAGGAGCAGGGGAAGAGAGCTTCACGTTCGCAAATGGCAAGGCTGTGCCCGACTCGGCGTGGGACGACACGCTCTTGTATACGGCGTTGAAGAAACACAGTTTGAGGAGCATGTCCGAGGGAACTGGGGGGAGTGAAGCGACTGGTCTCAGCGGGAAGACGGGTCCAGATGGGCAAAAGGGTTCGAGGCGCGAGGGAGAGGGAACAGAAGGCACTGGTACGGATGGGAGCGATATCGCTTCGGCACACAATGTCCCGCTCCCTCCCTCACCTCCGCTATCAGCACATGAAGTATTCGAAGAGCCCGAGCCTACGCAGTCTGAAGCACACCCCGTAGGAACGGGCACAGGATCAGCAGATTGGGACTGGCTTGCCCTCTCCCCCGCTGGGGGGCGCTATCCCAGCCCGGTCCGCACTAGCAGAGTGGAGATCCCCATGCCTGTCCGGCGCGAAAGTGCGAGTTATCCGACGTTCGGTGCAGAGGCAGGCGTACGAGACCTCCTGGGGGAGGAAGAGCGAGAGCGGGAAAAGTTTAGGAATGGGATGAAACGCGGGTTGGCGAGTTTGTCTATCCCTTTCGTTGGGCCTGTGAGGCGCTCGTCGGGCTCTGGATCTGGCTCTGGAGTGGGACTTTTGGGGGAGTCTCATGCTCGAGACGACCCGGAGGCGCATGGGGCAGAGGGAAGGGAACAAACAAGCAATGGAGAACACATCGAGCTGCCTGTCATTTCGGAAAGCTCACGGGTGTATGGGGAGGGCGTTGAAGAGCCCAAGAGCTCTGGACCGTTATTAGGACGGTTCAGCGCTGTACATGGTGAGAGGCCGAGTCCGATCACTCCCCCGCATCATCAGCATCAACGACATAGGTATCCGGAGGACAGAGATTACGTGGAGCTCAGTCCGGAAAGCCCGAGAAGCTCAAGAAGCCAGAGAAGAAAGCCGCCACCACCGAGGCCGATCGAGTTCTGATCCACTGTCGCTGTCTTCCGCCACTGCATAACTAATCTTCTGTCCGCTATTCGCAACTCTGCATGCTGCACGATATCGGACTGGTACGTGTCTCATCATTCTTTCATCTGTCATTCAAGATCTCCATCTTTTATCGCATGTCTACTATCCTCGTCATTCTTTCGGATCGTATCTTGTCTCTTTGTGTTCGGTTGGATCTCTGTGCCTGCGGTAATGGCT
Source organism: Dacryopinax primogenitus (assembly GCF_000292625.1). NCBI lineage: Eukaryota > Fungi > Basidiomycota > Dacrymycetes > Dacrymycetales > Dacrymycetaceae > Dacryopinax > Dacryopinax primogenitus. The sequence goes on from NW_024467203.1 coordinate 192,927, forward strand.
TGTATTAACATGTATTCCTATGGGACATTTTTGCATCGAAGTAATGAACGCCCTTTGTTGCACTCCATCTCTGTTATTTCCATCCCGCACTCAGATACCAGCGAGCCCGAATTCATCAACGTCTTCCAGAACGAAACACCTCATAGATCTTTCTACGACACGATGCACCATCAGTCGAAGTTGACAACCTCCAGCGCCATGGGTGTAGCCATGAACGCGAACACGAAGTCCGGCACGGGCCGTTCAGCCACAATTTGTAGCTTCCACATCCCAGACTCAACGAGAAAGCAGGAGATACCAAGCTCATTCCCGCTCAAGCAGCTTCCATCATGGCTGAGAGTCGCTCGGTGCTCCCACTGGAGCTGTCCGAAACGGCAGAGCGTGATATCCACCTCCGTTGCTGGCCACTGCGAGCGGAGATGCGTGAGAGGTTTTCCGTTCGCTTGGGCATAGACAAAGTCCCGGAGCGAATACGAGCATATCTGGAAGCAGACGGTATCACTGCCTGGGCAGCGCATCATGCTTAACGTGTTGGCGTAAGTGTCTTACGAAAGGTTGTTCGGAAACAACATGGCTTACACCGGAGCCCCTTGAAGGTCAACCCATTGTGCAGTCGCTATGGCTTGCTCCTCGCCAACTCTGAAATGCATCCATCCGAGATCGGGAGTGGAGTCATGCAGAATTCCTACAATTGTGGGATCTGGGCAGGTCGCGGTCGATAACAAGGGCGTATTGATGCGAACAGAGGGGATGGCAGCAGACCGGGATGGGGGTGACGTGGTTGAGCGAGGGAAATATGGATGCAGCCTGGAAGCACAGAAGAAACGGCTTTCCTTGCCTGCTTTCGCGCGCGGAGGAGATTCGTCGGGTTGAAAAATGCTGTCCTCGAGAACGAAGGTCGAAGGCATGGAGAGATTCGGATCGCTTGCCAGCGACTGGGGAGAGTCCGTTTCATAAGGGAAACGGATGGCATAGCCTGGGATACAGTGAGGATGGATATGTCCGACGATTGATGGGTGCAATGGTAGCAGGTAGACAAGTTGACCAGTGACCCGAACAAAGCCTTCTCGCGAACGGAGAGCAAGGAGTAGGTTTGTCTCCCGAGGTGACGTGGTTATAATGTAGGATACATTTCCGTAGGATGTCCCGTACAGTGGAATGTGGCATGGGACAAAGTCCTCTCTGGATATGTTATCAGTTGCAGTCTTTCACCACAATTTGTACTACGCACACAGCGTCCGGCAACAAATCACGGAATCCTGCCTTCAATTGCGCACATGAATCCCATGAGAATGGGGCACTAGGAAGTACGACCAAGATGCAAGCCGAATCGATGATTTTGCAATGCAACGACATGTCCATGAAGAGGGCGTTGGGAGGGCATAAACCATAGAGGGTCCACGAGTTGTTGCCCGTTTATGAGATGAATAGTATCACCCCATTTCCAATCATCACAAATCCGCCAGTGGCCCTTTAGACATACATTGCCGAATACCGCCGCCCAGAAGTGGTCTCGAACAGTTATCATGATCAAGGATCATCAAAGGTCTGCCAATAAGGGCCTGTTGTAAGGGAGGGCCGCGGAAGAAGTTACCGTTGCGATTCATTCGAGGGCACACTCTGTTTCCGCATACCCATTCTTCTGTACACAGAAGCAAGTTGATCTGATGGATTTGATCGGATCATCGATCACACCTGACATTGTTAGACGCTCTGTTGGTCATCGGATTTCATTCCCCATGGTCACCAGAGGGTCCCCAGCAATTCGCGTTTCTGCTGATGTCTGCAGATACGGAACTGTCAGTAAGATAGAATACAACAGAATACAACAGAAGAAATTTGAACCGTGCACTACTTCAAGTCACCCTCTATTCGCTCATTCGAAACCCAACACACATGCCCGCACCCGGCAACACAAGGATGTCCGAGGAGTACTTTTCTGGTCATTTTTCGTTTCCGATCCCAATATCTTGCCTTCTGCGCCTCATCATCGGTGTCGTCCGCCGCTTCTACAGGATGTACACGACCTGGAGGGGCACGCCGCAGTCGCTTGGGGTTTGTCGTCCGTCCGGTTCGATCGTCTTCGTCCAGTAGATTGGAATCTGACATCGACAGAGATATAGACTGTCGGCTGTTCCACGACTGTTGCTGTAGGCTCTGGGAAGATTGGAGAACGATATGGACGTTGTCCATAGGATGGAAGAGGTAGTAATCCCGATAACACTCTTCATGTCCGCCATGCCCACATGTCGGACAAAGGAAGAACAAGCCCTTGGACGGCAGATGACAGATAGCACATCGAGATGCCATCCGATGGCAGTTCTTGCAATAGAGGTAGTTGCCAGGGTTGCCTTGTGTTCCGCGTGGGAGTGCTTCTCCGCGCAGGGCTTTTCTGCACCGTGCACAGCTCGAGTCAAACCTCGTGTTGGACTGGAAGCAGATGAGCAACTGCCGTGCGTTATGAATGTGTGAATCTCACGTTGGTATCTTCCTGCACTTCCGGCGCTTTGAAATATTTCCTTACCTCTGCAGCAGCCGTAAACAGCAGCAATCGAGACAACACCTCTAATCTCCAGATCAGCAAACTCTCTCCAGAGCGGGCGCACATCGCTCACCCAAGTAAGCCACAACAAGACGAACAATCCTAGTCTGATCTTTCACGAGCTCTTCACCAGCAACGATAGCCATAACAGCGCACGTCTGGACATCTCCCTCAAGCATCATCCCCTCGAACATCGTGCGCATCACCTCCCACCCCCTGTCGCGTATCCGTTGCTCAGCATCGATGATCTCCTTCTCCCTTGTCCAACCCTGACGATGCCTGGACCCGTCAAGAGCCAGGTCCACAGCCGCAGGAGAGGCAGTGAGCTTCTTGCTGCTGCGAGACGTCCGGCCCGTCGCTGGCGCCCCACTCCCACCAGAGATGGTTCGCTTATGCCCTCGGACGAAACCTGCTTCCCTCTCGCTTTCCATGCTGTTCCGCCTCGTCCCGTGAGACGAGTGGAACTGGCCAAACTGGGTCGTCACGTGCTTGAGAGCAGGCTTGCCCCGTTTGAGCATGAGCCCTCCTTCCGCTGCAGAGCTAGAAGACTCCAAGTCATGCTCATGCTCGTGCTCGTGTTCCATCTCGTTCCCAGTATCACGGTTCATGTGTGCTTCAGCAGAGACCGCCCTCCACGGCGCCAACCCACTGTCCACCTCTTCATACTCTTCCTCCTCCATCTTGCTCAGCCGGCGAAGCGCCAATATCCCCACCATATCGGCCGTAACCGGCGTGCGAGAAAGGGGCGAGCGCATGTTATTCCCCACCACTGGCGCGCCAGAACTAGACACCGAGCTCTCAGAATTCTGATTCCTCGTATGCCTCCCACTTCCACTTGCACTCCCGCTCCTGTCCTCCCTCTCGACAGGAGAGACAGGTGCGTCAGACACATCTGGCCCGCTCTCGTCGCCTTCGTCTCCGTCGCTGTCGCTGTCAGAGTCCAGCGCTCCTTGGGTGAGGTGCGACTCCCCTGTCAGAGGAAGGGGTTCGTCCCCCGTCCCCGGGCCAGAGGGAGTAGAGCGTCTCCCTCTAGGGCGGAGGGGCCGGCGGGCTCGTTTTGGCCCTTTGGAAGTAGCGCGCCTCGAGCTTCCCGACAAGGGAGAATAGGAAAACTTGCTGCTCTTCTGCCCTGGTGTTGAGTGCGGAGCCGGGCTAGAACTGCGAGAAGGAAGCGGTAAAGGCACCAATAGGGAATGGAGCACCATCCACCCCTGTGCGGCCTGTTCGTTCCCTCCCTCCTGGGCGACGGCGGCGTTCTTCTGACATAAAACGTGTTTCTCCTCTCCGGTAAGCAGGTAGCCCCGCGCGATACGGCAGAGGGAGTCGGTGTCTGTGTTCGGGAGAAGGAGGCCACCTGAGAGCTGGGAAGTGGGGAGGAACCGACCGGCTCGGATCGAGTGTTCTTTCCCTCCAGGCATACGCATGCGCGTGTGGGGATCATACGGTCTACCGCGAACGGGGTGAGCACAGCACGCTCTCAACCGGGAATGCTAAATCGCTCACGGCTCATCAAAAGGCACCTCCCCCTCCCCCCTCTCCTCGACCGCAAATGCCAGTCTTCCAGTCCCGTCCCAGCTCAGGCCAGACCTCGAAAGCCCGTCAATAGGCCGCGTATGATGTCGCAGATCATGTTGCACGACATAGGAATTCGAGTAGGTCGCTATGACGGCATCGGGTTCCGAGTCGAGGAAGAGGACGTCTATGGGCGGGTGTGATGGTGGTGGAGGAGGAAGAAAAGGCGGAGCACAGAGTAGACGACACGAGCGGAGCACAAGTTCAGGTCAGAGTCATCATCCCCTAACGCCGGAGCGGGAAACGTACCTCTGGCAGCGCCCGTTCCGCCCAGCAACACATACTTGGGCAAATAGTTCCTCCTCACGTCCCAGACGGAGATCCTGGTTTCCTCCGGCCCCTCTCCTCCCCCATCCCCATCCCCCGCATCCCCATCCCCATCCCCGTACCCCTCTCCTTCCACACCCGCCAGACAGGGAGAGACCCCATACTTCCGATACGGCACCACTACGAGCTCCGTCTCGTACCCGGGGCGCCAGGCGATCCTATGGTTTACGCAGGGCGTGCGCAGGACCTGTTTAGGCCTGTTGTGCGGTTGGCCTTGGGAGCTTGCGGAGGCTACTGAGGCGGCTGAGGCGGAGGAAGCGGTCGATAGGGTCGAGAAGGTACTCCCTCCCCCTGGGCCTCCTGCTCCGAGGGGAAAGCTCGCCGTTCCCACGCTGCTGGCTGCATTGGTGCCCAAGCTGCCGCCGACACCAACACCGACGCCTGCAAAAGACCCGTACTCCCTCCCCCCCTGAGTGCCGCTCAGCCCCCCACCGGAAGAAGGGTCCATATCCCATATCTTTACCAGCTTGTCCATCCCGCACGAGGCGAGATAGGAACCGGTGTCTTCCCCCTGGAATTGGGGTTGGGATTGGGAGAGAGGGGAGAGGGGGGAAGACTCCCTCCATTTAAGGTCTTGGATTGAGGATGCGTGGGCGGAGGAGATCCAGTCTACCATGCCTTTGTCGCCCTATGCACGAGGTGGGTCAGCCTTGAAGGGAGGGAAGAGGGCGAAAAGGACGGAAGGGGAGAGGATGGAGGGGGACATACCATCCGGTAATCAAACCTCTGCAAAGCGCCGTTCCCGAGTCCAGCTACAAAATCGCTGCTCCCCAGTACGGGGGAGAAGCAGATAGCGGAAACAGCGGCGTTACATTTGAAAGTGGAGACGCTAGTCTGTGGTTTCCTCAGGTCCTACAACACGTATCAGTACCAAACCCCCTGCTCCTGCACACGCACATGCTCAATGAATCACTCACCCAGAGCTTGCACGTCATATCCACACTAGCACTAAGGACGAAGCCCCCATTCCCCGGTGCGAACAGCACGCGGTTGACACCCCGTCCACGGACGTGCTCGTGGAGTATGGACTCGACTTTTGACCCTGGACGTTGGAGGTCCCAGAGGAGGCAGTCGCCTTGCAAGTGAGCGGTTAGGAGTTTTTCGGAGTAGTCTGCCGGGGTGGGGGTCAGTCATCTTGTATGCAAGGGATGGGAGCAGAGAGGAGGAGAGGGAAGGACGGTGGATGGGAGGAAGAGCAGAGGGAAGCGGAAGAGGTAGAAAGTACAGTAGAAACGCACGCACTCTGATGTCCCCACGCAACATCCTGCAACGCATGTACCAAGCTCAGCTTACTCCCCGCCCAAACGTTCATCACCTCCTCCGCACTGCTCCCCCCCGGGCCCAAAACCTTGCTTCTCCCTCTCCTACTATATCCTCTTTCCGAGAACGCCGCTCCTGGTGGTGGCGAGCTGGGCGAGCTCAGCGGAGGTCGGTTGAGAAACTTGATGATGCGGAGCGAGTCTTTCCCTCCTACGGCTACGCGTCCTCCTTCTCCTGCTGCGGCGACTTCTGTATACCCCCCAGAGGAGGGGACGACGCGAAAGCGGACATAGCGCGTCTTCTCCACCGCAGCGTTGTGTAACGCGCTGCTAGGTGTGTAGTGCTCGAGACGGGAAGAGAGCGAGTCGGTGAAGTAGGTCGCTGATGGCGGTGCGGGGTAGGTGAATCCTGGGTAGGGTGAGGGCGCGGATGTCGGGTAGGTTGGGAGTGGGAGGGTGGTAGAAGGGAGGAAAGGAGATCCTAATCGTGGTGTTAGTGGGTCGCCTGTGCTGCTCCTGTTGGTGTTGTCAGTGGTGGTGGTAAGAAGAAAAGGAATGAAATACCGTTGCCATGCCATGAATGCAACTTTGATTGAAATGAAATGACCAAAATGACCGGCGCTTAAAACGGACTTCAAAGGGTGAATCACGTGCATTACTTTGCACAGCCACTATCACTCCCTTTGTAATGGCGGCGATCCCGCGGAGACTTGTTCACAAAGAGCACAAAAGAATACGGATACAATAAGATAATGCTACAAAACAGTGCAAACGCTTTTACGATTTTTACTCCACCAGTGTCCGTCCCCTCCACTCCAGCTCAAGCCTTCCCCACCTTCCCCAGCCTCACCTGTCCCTTAGACAGCACATACCTCCTCCTACACTCTCCCTCGACCAGCTCCCACCCCTGCCTACACTCCCTAACCACACATGTCCCCTGCACGCACTCGACCCCCTTCGCCCCTCTTACACGCGTACAATCTTCACCCGTATACTGCTCACCCGACGTCGGCGACAAAGGGCTGAAGCTGCATCCACCGCAGTGTTGCGTATCGAGGAGAGGGTTGATGCACGTTAGAGAGGGGTCGGGCTGGGCAGGTGGCTTGCCTCTTGGGAAGGGAAACCGTTTTACTGGCAAGGACGCGGGAGGGGAGGGGCAGGCAATGTACTCCGGCTCGCAGTGTTTGCGTAGGGAGTGCTCGGTGGGTGGCGCGTCAGAGGACCGGACTTCGACTGGCTCCTGGGTGCTGCATTCCCCGTTCGGGACACAATCCCCCCCACACCTTTCCCACCCCGCTTCGCACACCCAAGCACACACGTCCTCCCTCCTGCACGCGCTCACCGCCCGCGCTGGATACTCACACTTCTCCCCTGAGGCGTCAATAAGTCCTTTTAGCAGCGCTTCCGTTCCTTGGGATCCTAGGGAACGCGTTGCGCGCTTGGCGACTGGGGAGAGGAGGGTGAAATGCGGGAGGAGGGAATGACATATGCAGCCGGTGAGCGTGCCGTCTACGCAACGGATGGTTAGCATTAGCCTGAGAGGGGAGGGGAGGGATAGAGAGGGACGGACATTGTACTTGGCCGTCGGTGAGTATGCCTTGGTCGATGTTTGCGCAGGTGTCTATCCGCGGTATGCTAGCTGTTTGAGCGGGGAGGGCGACGAGGAGAGCGAGTAGGGAGAGCTGAGCGAGGTTGTACATTGCAGGAATGCAAGGAATTAGGTCGTAAAGAACGTAATGTAGTTTGTTGAACGAGAGTCTGTAGTTGGAAGATTACGCCTGAGGCGGGTAGGATAGCAGTAGGATTTGAGGAGGGGGGGGTGAGGAGAGACGAAGGATGGATGGAGGAATAGGAGGTTCATACCTCGTCCAGCGGTCTATATAGCTCTCCTCCTCAGGTAGGAAGGGGATCATTGGACGTCTCTGGCGGTACGTCCCGTTCCGCAAATTCCGGTAATGTCAACAAGGAATGTAATGTTGGTAAACATGATATGTTCGTGCACGGGAGCACGTGCTGGTGTTGTGCCACAAGCTGGAGTTGTATCGCGAGCGAGCGAAGGGCGAGCTAGGTCAGGCGCCATCGAGCGGTGGGAGGGCTAGGAGAGGGATGTGACATGTTCCCGGGTGGGTTTTGCCTGGTGGACAGAGGGAAGAATGTGAGATGTCCTGTGTTGCAGGGGTTGGAGGATGAATGTCGGCGTTAGGATCAAGTGGCTGTGCGTCGGCGTTATCAGGTTTTCATGATAACTTTTTCTACGGTGAACAGAGATAGAAGAGACTGAGTTGTTCACTTGAGGAGTGCTTGTTAGAGATCTAAGAAGCGCGAGAGTAGCATGCATAGGAGCATCGAAGTTGTTGCCAGTATATCGGTAGATCAACCAGCAGCTCTAGCGAGAGCTCTGTGGGCTGTGATCTGCCAGAATTGTAATGCTGTCTTCCTCGAATAGTGACGCTGAGCAGACCACAAATTCCCCAGTTACCAGTGACAGAGAACATCAAGATCACCGCTCGTACGATAAAAGCGTAACAACGCCGATTATGGTGGTCAAAAGATGAAAGACGGTGTCGCCAGGGGAGCGCTTATAAGAACCGCTTGTGAAAAGCTTCCGCTGATGAGGGAACGTGTACGAAGCCCACCGACCGCCCTTTCGAGCTCACTGTCCATCGTCGTCCTCTGCGCGCATATACCTTACTTTCTCTACCTTACCTTTCAAAATCTACAATGGCAGAAACGGCAATCGTATCCCATCAGGAGCGCGATGAAGTGTTCAAAGTGCTCAGATCGCAGAAGGGGAACAAGGTGTGTCTATTCTGTCAGCTATATGCGCAGTGAAGAACTGACGCGTGTGTAGATGTGCTTCGACTGTCAAGCACGTAACCCCACTTGGACAAGCGTAACCTTTGGCGTGTACATTTGCCTCGACTGCTCTAGCGTGCACAGGAACATGGGTGTGCATATCAGCTTCGTCCGGTTTGTCCTCTCCCTTCCTCCCCGTACTGCGCTGACACAGACCAGGTCGACAAACCTGGACGGCTGGCAGCTAGGTCAGATGCGCAACATGAAGGTCGCGGGGAACGCTTCTGCCACCGAGTTCTTTACAAAGAACGGGGGGTCGTCAGCGTTGACCGCTACGCATCTTAAGGACAAGTATACGAGCCGCGTTGCAGGGCTGTACAAGGACGAGTTGGCACGGAGAGTCAAGGAGGACATTATGCGGTATGCACTGCGCATATATCTACTCTTCTTTTCTGATCTATTTGCAGATTCCCGGATCGGATCTATGTCGATGGGATGACTGATACGCCCAAATCCGCCACTGCGCCAGATGAAGATTTCTTCTCTTCGTGGGATAAGCCCACCGCCCCGAAAGTCCTTTCTCCCGCTCCGAAGGCCGCTCCTCCGGTAGTCGGGCGCAGTCTTTCCACGGTGAGCAACGCTGCTACTGCCGGATCGTCCGCCGCCTCTTCACCGGCGATATCCCCTGCCTCTACACCTTCTGTGACTAGCACGCCAGGTGTCGCTGCTCCTCGCACCGTCACATCATCATCATTACGCACCTCTTCGGCCAGCAGCGGCACTGGTGCACGGTCATCGAAGCTCGGCGCATCACGGTTGAACGCGACTGGCGGTGCACCGCAGCACAAGGCATCCAAGCTCGGAGCAAGGAAGGGCGCGCCGATCGATTTTGAGGAGGCGGAGCGGAAGGCGAAGGAAGAGGAAGAGCGGATCAAGAGGCTAGGGTATGACGCAAAGAAGGAAGAAGAGGAGGCAAAGGCACGCTCGCTCGCTGCAGCCGCGGCGTCTCCTACTGTGAAATCGCCCGTTTCTGCTACGACGCCGAGCGGCCCTACGAGCCTGCACGGGAAGAAGGACAGCATCGAAATCAACAGACTGGGGATGGGGATGGCGCGTCTTGGGTTTGGCCAGACTGCGACTTCTGCCGCTCCTGCTACTTCTAGCACTAGGAGCGGATCCAGCACGCCTGCTGCCGGTAAGGGGTTATGGGCCACGCTGCCATGCAAGATCTGACGATGTCTAGATGAATCGACATACGCGCGTGACAAGTTCGGAACGCAGAAGGCCATCTCGTCCGACATGTACTTTGGGCGAAACGCCTACGACCCGACGGCTCATGCAGAAGCACAGACCCGTCTGGCCCAGTTCCAGGGAGCGACGTCTATCAGCTCAAACCAGTACTTTGGCCGAGAGGAGGAGGAAGAAGCCGGACCTCGGCCGCTCAGCGGAGGGTTGTTGTTGGGTAACACGAATGAGACGCTGGCGAATGCGGAGATCGCGGCGAGGGACGTGATTGGGCGTGTGCTCGCTAACCCTGATGTGCAGAATGCTGGTGAGAGTCTTAGGCAGGGTGCGCTCAAGGTATGTTACTTCCTCTTTAGCCAGAAGATCTTACGCTGATTGATGTGGTAGATGGCGAACTGGCTGGCGGAGATGAGTGAGAGCCGTTAGTCCGCGTAGATGCGAGTTGTACACGTATTCCTTTATGCAATATCTGTGTTCGTTCAGGGGCGTTGTCAGCGTTGGCGCTGTCGTTAGAATGGTTTGACGTTATGAATTAAATGAAAAGGAGTCACTGAGTAATGAGGAATGCGCAATTAGGAGTCATTCACAGGAGGCAGCGCATACAGTGGGGACATCGTCAGTCAGCGTGGACGGCGAAGGCAGTGATATATACCCTTCCTCGTCGTCTTTCTCTCCCCTTCACAACGCATGTTACTGTCTGCTATCTATGTCCCGCACTGAGCCTAGCTCGGACAGCTCAGCGCAGGGGATACTCTTCCCCCGCTCTCATCTACGCACGTCGAGCTACCCTTCGTCGAACAACGGAGACGGTGATCAAGGGACAGACGGCGCAGAGGGCGCAGAACGCACAGAAGACAGGCTCGCAACACTCCGTCCACCTGCGCTCAAAGCACCGATCTCTTTCCGTCGACTGTCAACGACCAGCGCCGGCTCGGGACACAGGTCCGCAGTAAGCAGCGTCGTCTCCTTCGAAGAGGTCGCTCTACAGTCCCCACCTCTCGACCCGGGCAGCGCAGGCACGAGCCCCTCTCCGCGTTCTGCACTTCGCCCGTTATCTGAACAGGCGCGCTCGTCCTCTTTCTCTGGATTTGGCCCGCTCAGCCCTGCACTGCCGAGATCTCCCAGGAAATATGGGAAGAGCAGGAGGGATAGCAGGCAGCGCGGGTCTATGGATGAGGGGTATCAGAGGAGGGCACTCAAGAGGTTGAAGGTCGTCAAGGAACTCTTGGACACGGAGAGGTCGTACGTTGATGGCTTGGACCTCATATATGATGCACGTCCTTCTCACCGAGCTCTGCATACATAAATCATGTACTAATGCATTGACAGCACTTCCTCATCCCACTCATGGAGTCCCTCGAGACCAAACGACCGCTCGTGACGAGGGACGATCTGACAGCGATTTTCTCCAACTTTGTCGACATCTGGAACTTGCACCGTGCGCTCCTCCTCGGCCTCACAGAGGCCGTCTCTCCCCCGCCTTCCCAAGCCGTGTCCCCCCCACTGTCCTCGGTGATGCGCGCCCATCTGCCTTACCTGTCGATGTACAAGCTCTTCGTGGCCAACTTCCCTTCTTCTATGTCTACTGTCTCGCACTTGCAGTCCACTTCGCCCCCCTTCCGTTCTTGGCTGGCAGAGAGGGAGAAGGACCCAAGGTGCCGGGCGATGGGGCTTGTCGCTTGGCTCTTGACTTGCGTGCAACGTGTGCCGAGGTACCTCCTGCTGCTGAAGGACCTTGTCACCTACTCAGACCCACACGAGGAAGAAACAGAGCAACTCCGCCGAGTATTCGTCATGGTATCGAAGAGTAAGCCTCCGTCTCTCATCCTTTCACTCGCTGACGCTTGCCGCAGCGGCGGAAACGCTCGACCGTGCGCTGGCAGAACACTCCCTCACCCTCTCCGCCCTGGCCTTACAAAGAGCATGCATCAACCTCCCCTTCCCGCTGATCTCCCCCGGTCGGAAACTGATCAAACGTAGGCCTCTACTCCGCGAATCCCCCAAGGCTCTCGAACCCCGGGAATGCCTGCTCTTTACGGACTGTATCCTGCTGTTTGCACCTCTTTCTGAGGAGGGGTGGCTTAGCGGCTCGCGACCGGGCTTGCAGAGAAGGAGAAGCAAGAGCGGAAATGATGCTCAGATCAGGCGGAGCGGAGAAGAAGAAATGAGAGAATCGGAGCGCTGGAGATGGGTGGGCAAGCTGGAGATTAAGGATGTTACTGTCGTTGGTGCTAGATGTGCGGGGGAGGGTGTGAGGAAATTCGAGCTGCTTAGCCCCAAGGAGAGCTTTGCAGTTTATGCGGGTGAGTGCTATGTAACCCGGTCTACTAGGGTGCTGATCATCTTGTGCAGCATCAGCAGCGGAGTGTCAAGCCTGGATCGATGCTATCAGGGAGACGAAGTCCCTCTACCTCTCCTCGATACAGACCTTTTCCCGACCACTGGACACCCTCACTTCCTCCACGTCAACGCGCCATCTCCGTCTTTCCCTGCAAGCCTTGCCCGCTGAGCCAGAACGTAAGAAAGTGGAGCATTTCGTGCCTGCTGTGTGGGTGCCGGATCGGAAGGCCACGGCGTGTATGCGCTGCGGAAAGCCCTGGACGGTGCTAAGGAGAAGACATCATTGTCGGCTCTGCGGGTCGGTCGTTTGCTCGAGATGCTCTACCAAAGTACGCCATCTTATGTTCTTATACCTGTCTGAACTAATGTATAGGATAGACGTTCTTCATCGTCCATCCTGGTGCTCCAGGACCGTCGGAGAACAAACCTACGCGGGCATGCAACACCTGCTACGAAAATGTCTTCCCTCTTATCGCGGAACGGTCCGACGAGTGCCCGGACGGCTTGCCACATGCAGCGCTAGATCATCGGCTGAGCACTGTGACACTCTCATCTACCACGTCTGTGTTGCGGTCTGATGGCGACTACCATGGGTCGGATTCCGCTTCTGGCTTCGGTCATCCCGGACCTGAACTAGATAACGGGCTTCCGGAGCTGACGCCCACCCTTTTGGAACTAGGTGTCAGCCCGTTTGCAGGCGCGCTCAAGCGTACCGAAGTCCAAAGACTCGAAGTCACCGCCCGGCTCAGTCTTGTAGAAACGGGAAACGGGGAGGCGGCGAATCGGTTCCACACAATTGGAGGGAGGGCTGTCAAAAGGCTCAGCGTCTTGCTGGGAAAGAGTGATAAATAACTGTCGAGTTTGTGATTCATTAGACTCGTTCTGGACTTGCTTCTGTCTGGACTGGAGGAGGTTTCGCATGTATTCTTATTCATAGCTGTTGTTCACAAACCAAGTTTCCTACACATGCCCTGATCTTATCAGGTGGCGGTCTCACCCGTGTACGGTCCCTTCGTCGCCTCGAGGTACAAGCGCAACGCCTCACGATCAAAGCCCTTCTTCAACTCCTCATCCCTTTTCTTGGATGCCTCTTCTCCCACTACCACTCTCAGCTCGCCCTCCTTCCTGGCCTGTGCAACAAGCGCGCTCACCCTGGGCAGCCTGATCTGCTCGTATTCCTTCAGAGCCTCGTCCAGCGTCTTCTTGCCATCCTTATACTCGCATAGCACGCGCACGAGATGGTACGCATCCTCCATGGCCTGGTTGGTCCCCTGCCCCAGATGTGGGCTGGTGGGGTGTGCAGCGTCTCCTGCAAGCACGATGCGGCTCATATGCCAGCTATCGAGAGGCGGGCGGTCATACAACCCATACTTGACAAAGTGCGAGTGGTTCGTGATAAGATCCCTGGGCCCTCCAGCCCAATGTTCATCGGTGAAGACGGGAAGAGACTTCATGATAACGTGTAGCTCTTCGCGCGTGAGAGCACGCCAGGTCTCGTGCGCTTCTGTCTCTTCGGCAAGTGTGCAGACCCACATGCGCTCGGTGCCGATGGGGTTAATGGGGAATGAGACGAGGTGGATGCCGGAGCCGTACCAGTGGAGGATGGTCGACTTGTATTGGAGAAGTGAATCCGGCGTCTTCGCATGTCCGCCTATCTGAGATATCGGTCAGTCGCTAACACAATGTTTCATGTCCTGACACGCACCTCGATCAACTTGCAGAAATCGGCTTGGTCTTTCCCGAAGAGCACCTCTCTGACTCTCGAATGCAGCCCATCTGCGCCAATCACAAGATCTGCCTCATCTTCCGTCCCATCATTGAGCCCAACCACGACTTTATCCCCTACCTCACGCACATCCTTCACACCTTTCCGCAAATGTATCTCTACCCCCCGCTCTTGTGCCTTTGCAACGATCCACTTGACGAAGGTATCGCGTGCGATACCCATGATGGGCCAGCCCTCGGATGAGCGGACTTGTTTGGGCGCATCGGTACGCAGAAGCTCGGTGGGTGGAGCAGTAAGAACGGAATACGAGAGAATGGTGTCGCAAGGAGCCCCAATTGAGAGCAGCTCTTCTGCAAGGCCTAGGATCTGGAAGACTCGGAAACTATGATGATCGTGAGCGTCAAACTCAGCAAGACCCAAATTGACGTACGTCTGGGGAGCGGGTACCACCGCAATACCTCCTCCAACGCGATCCGCTCGTTCATAGATCACAGGATCGAATCCTTCCTGTTTGAGCAGCATACCAAGAACAGGGCCTTCCACACCGCTTCCTGCTATGATGATCTTCATTGTGATGCCTTCCTGCTGGTTGAACTTGTGCGATTGTTGGTAAGTTGGATGAGTGTTCGCTACCACCTCAAGCCATCCCAGTCTTTAAATAGATGTTCGCAATTTTCCTCAGCTGCGCCCATTCTGCTACTCGAGGTTGGGTGCGTTCCTCGCGGAGTCGGAGGTTGCCATGCCTTGAATGTCCATCATTGTAGGGATAGATGTGTAATGATGTTTATCTGACGGCGAACCCTAGCCGTTACAACCCAACGTAAGCAAGGACATTTTGCCGGTCGGAAATGAACATGTCCATCCAGTGAAGCCGCACTGTCGGTCTACGTGGCAGAGGGACTTTTCGGCCACTTTTGCTTACTTCCGATCTGGTACGACTTCGTCTGGTTCACTTTCAACCTCTTTGGCATTCCATGGCTCCTTTCCCTCCCCATTCAAACGACACACTCCTCGTCATTCAAGGCATCACTGAACACTTGTGGGGTGAGCTTGTAGGAATTCATACACACCTTGAGCGTTCTGAAACTGGCAGCCTGTCCACCCCCGAAGCTCATCAAGCTTATCAAGACTTATGTGTCTTGCTTGCTCGTTTGCATCCCACTCGATTTCAGGTCATCATGTGAGCAACTTTTCATTTTCCTGACACTAGCATCTGAACATCAATTGATTGTCCCATCATCAGCTCCCCCTTTTCATCTTCTATCACCACATCCGCCAAACCAATCTCTCGTGGAGTGGGGCCAGCTTGTGTCGCCCTTCTGAAGGCAGTCTCTATCTTTCCCAATCGCTTGCCTCACTTCTTTGTCACCACTCCGGGTGGATTTCTTGGTTTCCAGCATCATACGTCGCCATATGAATTGGATCCAGCTCAATGGATTGCATGGGCCAATCTTGTCTTGATCAGTCTTGGCTCCTGGGCCTCCCCTCCATTGAACCTCAGCCCCTTCATATTTCTTTACGCTATTTCTGATTACATTGAAGGCAAACATTCAGCAGTTGAACATATTTGTCAAGATATGGATTTCCTCTGGGTATTGGATCCCAAGGCAGCTCAGATCCTCACCCTCTGGCAACACTTTGATCCATGTGATGATACCTTGCCACCCATTTCACCAGATGCCGCCAATCACTTGGACCTTCAAAATGCTCTCACAGCAATCAACCAGGTAAGACATCTCCTCCTTTTGAGAACAAGATGCTGAAGCAATTTGTCAACAACAGGAAGCACTTGTGATTGAGTTGGCTGAGAGACAACAACTACAGATCAGTATTGGAAGAGACAAGCAGCTCTCAGTAACTCTGAGAGAACATCTCTTACTCAGATGTCCTGGGGTTCAAGACATGCCTCAGATGGCTGTGTTCAAGCAAGGGGTGGATGTTCTTGGCTTCTCTTCTGTGAGTTGCCTGTACCTTTTGGATGCTGTCACACTTTATGCCCTTTGTCTGCAGTTTTTTGCCACTTCCATAGATTCTGATCTGACCTTGGCCCTGAAACATCTTTGGGCAGATGGAACACATGATCCCAACATTTTTCTTGGCCACTGCCTGCACAACTCGGTGGTCTACTTCTCCATTTGTCTTCCTACAGTCTTCTACAGCATCCTACTGATGCATCCACCTAGCTATGATAGTCTCCTGTCATGTACCATCTACTGCCCAGATATTTCCACAATGACATGCCAAGTTCCAGTTGACTACCTCACCTGGTTGGACTGTCTGTTTGTGTTTACAAACATGTGACAGAGGCCAGAGGGCATGGATTTGGTCCTGCTCTGACGGAGGCAAGCTACATCAGCTTTTTTCTGCTTCCATGTCCCTGGGCTTAAGCAGGATCTAATGGGGACTTGCAGGCATTGCTGGTTGCTCTCCCATCTCCATACTCTTCCACAACAACAACATCTCACTCCACTCAGCACTCTCAGTCTATGTTCTCTATGCTCTGCCTGTTCTGCAAAAAGCTGACAATGCCTATGACCAAAGATGGCATTCACTGCTTGCACTCTGGGAATACATACTGGTATGGGTCAGCCAGTGATGATTTCAAGCACTTCCTGCCCACTACCCTTGCATATGTGTCTGTACAAGTTGGTATACCCCACTACAAGCTTGTTTTGTCAACTTACCTGTTTCAGCTTCACTATGTCCTTCTCAATGAGGATGAATCTGATATCAGCTTTAACTATGGCATCTTCTATCAGAGCATGGGCTCAAATGCTGGCATATAACTAGTTACCTCTGACTTTGGATGACCCATCTGAATATGATCTGTTTGTGCATGCCCCATATTACCCTTTATAGCCTGAGAATGACAGATCACTTCAAATGGCTAGTGGTGGGACTACTGCACCCACTTGTTGTCTCTCTCTGTGTGTATATGGTTTGTAGTATTGTGCATCCAGAAGTTGAGCTAGTTGGAGAGCCTGGGAGCCCTGGAGCAGCAAGTTGACCAAGGTGCACCCCAATCACCATGCACCCCTCATACATGAATTGACCCTCATACAGTCAATTCTGTTGGCTCTGAGGATAAATGCACAATCAGAAGGTGCTATGTTGGCATGTCTCTATCGAGAAGCAGCCCCATCAGACAACAGGCATGGTCAACCAATCAACAACACATGGATAGCAGCACTGAACTGGCAGGGCATCATACCAACTCGCAGGTCCCTGCACTGTCCACTCTGCTATTGCACCAATGCAACAGGGGGTGGCCCTCCATGCTATGATGTTGAACAATGTGCAAACTTTGTGCCCTCATACATGACAAAGCCCCATTCATCTGAATGTGACCCTGGCTTGGAATGCTGCATTAGCTGTATACAAGGTTTGCACCATCTTAGAGAGTCTCTGGACAATCTGGTATGGTGCAAGTGCCAAGCTGGGTTGAAATGTTTGAGCACTCATTGGTGCAGTTAAGGAGCTGCCACATGTCCTTTACCATGCAAAGAAGATCAAGGCGATTGTTAAGCATCCTGGTCAAGATAATGTGAGGTAGGATATCATGTGTCATCTTTCTGGCTATGTGGGGGAATGTGTATACTTCAACTTGGCAAATCATGAGGATAAGACATACAGCATGCCCTGCTGCTCTGAGTGATGTTGGTTTCTTACTAGAAAGTGAAAAGGCACATGAAGCAGCCCAGTTGAGTACCAGAATGTGATCTAGCAGTATCAGGATACTCTTGATGGGGTCAAGCAAGATTTCCTAGCACATACATAGGCCCAGAGATTGTTGGCATTGCTGGCAATATCTGTATGCAAATCCAATCTCCTTGCATCAGTGGACTCAACTGAACAACCCTGTTGAGGTGGTTTTGTGGCAATTGGGGAAATATCCCCAAGCAGTATCTCTTGAGCAACTGCACAAGATTGCTGGATAACATCTGCATGTGGGCCAACTATGACACATCTGACATGACTTGTTGTCTTCTTCCACCAAGGCCCAGCTCAGATGAGCAAGTCTGAGCTCAACAGTCTTACCACAGCAGCTTGCACATCTCCCTCTGAAATATGCAAAACAAAGTCCATTGCAACCCTACATTAATGACAAGATCAATGAACTGCCTCCAGGTCACATGCCCCTGCCCTTCTTCACCCATTTTGTTGAGAAGCAGCATCAACTGGTGCAGGGCTGTTGCAATGCCAATGCATGGCACACTGGCTTCATGTTCAACCTCAAGACAGGTTGGATAGGGGACAATGGAGTGGATTGTCTCCTCTGGCTGCCTCCAGCTCAGAGGTGGAGACTTTGCAACAGCAGCATGGACAGGATGTTCCCTGATCTGAATGTCCATGTCAATCTGAGTAGATGCATGCACAGAACATGATGAACAAAGTGTTATGTTATGTCATAGAGTAGTAACAAGCAGAGTACCATCATTACAAGAGCAGAGGAGGGCTGCAGCCAGCAATTCAGTATGCTTGAGGGCAGCCATATGAACACTGGTATTGGACACTGGGCAGCCAGGGCAATTACGGAAGTGGATTGAAAGAAGATCAAGACCGCCATGTCACATGAGCAAAAGATTCTCTGACTCACCCATTGGACACTATGCAGCCAGATCAGTGATGAAAGTGGGAACCAGCATGTACAAGGTGCACCTAGGTTGTTTGCCTGCAGTCCAACAAGGATGCACTATCTCTCCCTCACTCCAGCCATCTCTCATTCACCTCAACTAAAACTCACCCAACAATCTCTGCAGATCAGCTGATGACACCACTTATCCTTTATCTTGTTATTCTGCTGCTCCCAGATGGAGCATGTGGAGTGAATCAAACTGAGGGCATCATGGAACCGGTCATGAGTGAAGCCATCAGGATGAGGGGGAACCAATTGTGATATCTGCGGACAAGCTGGCTTCTTCTACAACCATGCAGGAGGTACAGTAGATGGAGTGAGGAAGCAAAGCTATGCTGCACTATCAGATGCTGAAGAGGTCGAGGGGAGAGTTTTGTCACATCCTCTGTTGTGGAAGCAGAGACAAAAAGAGCACCTGATGGTGTGTCACCAACTTCAACAATTACCCTCGGCCAGTTGCAGCTTGCACCCTGCACAGGGGATCTATGGGCAGTAGACAGCAGGACAGAAGGCATGTCAGAGTTGATGATCACATGTGCATCCAACTCCGTAATACCATAAATACCTACTACATTAGGTCTGTATGGAGTTCCTGGCTAATCCTGTTTCGGCCCGAAATGAATCGCCGCGATTCCCGCATATTTGAGTCGAGAATGCGCCACACAATGTTGGACACGGACCGTTTGCTCTCCCGAAGCCTGGAAGCCTGGTCCCATCGGAAATCAATTGATTTTAGATGGAACTTGAACATGTTTCGTTACAGAACAAAACATAATAGTACTCTCATTCGCGAATTATCCGGGAGAGCACTAGAATAAATATGGAGAAGCTAGCAAGATGGGGATGAAGTGCCTCATGGGCAGATGGGACAGCACGACCAGCAACAAGTCGGATCCGTCCCACACATCTCAGAGTAGACCGTGACATTGGTCGACACCGCCGTGTACCATCCGTCGTCGGAAGAATCTTGCTCTTGCACATCAAGTACTGCATTGCTCATGAATTTCTGGAGCGATCGGTTGAAAATGCCCACTTACCATAGGCTCCGGGAGCCACGACAGATAAACTCGAAGCAACGATAGCCTCAAACGTCCAGCTATCGTACACGTGGATCTCCTCCCCAATGGGGTAAGTACCGGAACTGTTTGTCAAGGCCACTCTAGCGTAAGTCGACATAGTTTCCTGAACGATAGTGAACAACCGGACAAAGAGACTGAATGGAGTCCGACCACTTACACCGTCGACCATAATCAATGGAAACTGGAAGTAACCGGGCGTCGAAGATATATCTGAGTCCCACGGTGCCCAAATCTCGGTCCCAGGAGTAGGAAGCGTGATGACAGCCGGATGCGGTTCGCGTTTCTCCACCGTCCGTGTAGGACCGTGAGGAGCGGCGGAGACCACGATGATGAGAGCGGCAAGTATGGCGGTCAGAGCAAGCATTTCGAATGACGGTGTCTTGGCTTCACAGAGCTGACCGAGTGCAAGAGGTTTTATACCAGTCGCAACAGACCTCAACTCCGTACATCGCGGAGTGACGCCGGCACAAGATCAGACATCCCATACGAAAGTCACCTATACCGAAGTTGAAAGACGGATCCGCAACATAGCATACCGTACACATGACATTTGCGCCCATGAGATCGCTGCAGAGAGAGAAGAATGTCCATCCTAAGCGGAGAACATCGCATGTAATTCATCAAGGAAGATCGAGACTGGATGTTTGGAGAGAAAGCTCCAGAGGCATTTGGGCCAAGAATAGCGCAAAGCACGATAGTATCGGATATGAATCTGTGCATCAGCATACGCTGCGAGCTGTAGAAAGTGCATAAGAGCCTGTTCGGCCAGCCAGATGCGCATTTTTTTGAAGGGCGCATCTCATGAAATCTGAGCAAATTAATTATCGCGCGTTCGGCAATCAAATACCTATGCGCTCAACGCATCTTCACCTGGATGCGCTCAGATACTCCTCAGAGGAGTATCTTTTTCAGATGACGCTGCGCTCATTCTGCCCATCATGTCCCAGACACCGGCAAAACGCGCGGTCTGCCACTGCAGAGGATGATGAACTCATAGATGCGCTGCTCGCACAACATGCAAAGGGCAACCAGGCCGAGAGTCGGTGGAAGCCCATTGTATGACAGGCGTGTGCGGAGCACCTTGCGCAAATAAGATAAGAAAGCAAACGGGCTGTGGCAATGACGCGGCCGATAATCCCGATTCAATCGGATCTAACAGGGCGGTACCGAAATGAACGATATGTGGGGCCATCACTGCCCCACTGCTCTCTGCACGAAATGCGTCGTTTGGAGCATCAGATTTCTTCCAGGTTTGTCTGATTATTTGGTAACTCAATCTGTTGACGTACAGCCTACATATCGACAATTTCAAATACAACCTTCAGAACTCGTACTAGCAACTGCAACGGGCCGATCTGTACAGTCCCAATTTCTGGGTGTTGGCAACGTCTCAGATGCATAATCGTGACGGTACCCTGCTATGTCGGTTATGTGAATTTGAGGCTTGGTCCAGGCTTTGACTTGCTTGTGGAACGCCATGCTTCTCGCGGCGTCCATTCTGCGAGAAGATATCCCCGCTGCTTATGGGCTACTACTTCTTGGATTCCTGTCGGCGGAGATTCTTTGCATTCCTTCCCTGTCATACCTCCGACGCATTGAAAATGTCGATATTTTCAGCCTGCGCTGCACTCGCACTCCCGTCGGTTGGTATTCGCAACGGTCTTTCGGGCACCCCTTCTGGAGTACATCATCGTTCAGTCGATACAAGTGCAAGTCATCTTTCTTGTCTACTTTCGGCAGGTATCATGGAATCAAACCCTCCGTACCCACTTCTGCACCGTGGACATCAGCTTACCTCCAGACCTAATGGAGCCTGCAACCCCTCATCCGTGCAAATGTGACCGTGACCATCTACTTCAGATGCAGCGGGGTTTACGCACATTTACTTGTCCCGTCACTCATATGGAACAACAGACTCATCAGAAAAGCCAACTTACTATGGATATATCAGGCAACTTGTTGGATTCCTCGTTTCTTTCCACGAAGCTTCTTTGTCCTCAGGTATATCATTGCTGGAGCCTCCCTTCTCGCATCTCGAGCAAAGCACGTTGTTTGTTTCCGATGACATGTCAATGTCATGAGCGGCCGCTGCCCATCGCCCTCGGCGGTTGGTTTCACCGGTCCTGTCTTCTGCTGTTCTTACCCAACTCGGTATGGTGCATCATTGTTTTTCCAGCAATAAAGTAAGTGACTCTGAACGTGAAGAGTTATTTAATGGACACTGACTTTGATATGTAGACAAGTTTGGATGCCATCTGAACCGGATCTAATTGATGTCCGGGTGTCGTATGAAGCTAGAACCACAATCGCAAGGTGAAATATACCAAATCGGAATCGCGTCAGTACAGACATCTCACACCCTACTACCCTGCAACACAATACGAGATTTCATTTAAAAACCACCGTTGACCCCACGTCTGAGGAGATTCAAGCTCTCGACCCTCACTTTCATTTCTACATTTCCCTTATCCACAAGGAATTGTTCACGTACTCTGACTGATCACGTGAGTCCTTGCCCCGTTCTCCATGCATTCGCTGACATGGTCCTGGAGTCCTCTTTCAAGCATGTCTTCGCCCTCCTGGAGGCTATTGTATTCTGATTGTTGCGTAGGTTTCCCAATACGGTCAGGACAGGTCGCATTCAGTTCTGGCACCAAGGCAGCGGTCGCATCCACATGTATATGGAGCTGAAAGACAACGAAGAACACTACTCCGAAGGGACGGGCGAGAACACGACAACTGTGGAGTTTGTTGTCCCGGGCGGCACTTTCTCTTGCACCTCGTGGGATATGTTGGTCAACCGAGACGACATCAGCTACAAAGCAACGAAAGTCTATGGGATGGACACCCTCATTGTTAACTTCTTCGGAGGGAAGACCGACAACGGGATCGGGATGAAAGTTTTTGTTGGGCAGTACAAATGCGACAATACCAATTCGATAGCGCAAGAGTTTGAAATGGAGGGGACTTGTGCCTTTGGGTAAGTGTTGGTCACACTGTTCTCATGAGTGACTCATGCAATCTCTCATGTCATATAGTGGCTGGTTCGGTGTTCCCGAGGAACAGCGCCAGAAGGGGAAGCTGGTCCCGAGTGTGAAGGACAACTAATGGATGGGTGCAAGTTGGCTGATCGGAGTTGATACTTTCGAAAGCGGATCATGATACGATGCGTCTGTCTCATAAACAATGCACTCGGAAGAAGTTGGCAGAATGCTGAACATGGTAGTCAGATGTCCTTCGAAATTGAACGTCCAATATGTCCTGCCGAGTAAGCCATAGTCGAGTCGACTTCGGAATTCTTTGTTTCTGGCGGTGGAGACACTCTGTTCTCGTCTCATGCGTTGGAACCGTCCACTACCAACCAGAGTACGGCGATGCCAGTTGACTCTGATGGGATGTCAATGTCATGAGCGGCCGCTGCCCATCGCCCTCGGCGGTTGGTTTCACCGGTTGGCAGGTCTTCTGCTGTTCTTACCCGACTCGGTATGGCGCATCATTGTTCATATGAAGCAAGTGACTCGGGAACGTGAACTTTGATCAACGGGTCCTGGCTATGATAGGCAACGTTGGATATCATTCGATTTATCGCCAAAGGATGCCCGGCCCACTCCGAAAGCTGCAATCATCCCATCAGGGGGCTATATTAAGTCACCTACTGGCGCACAAGTACTATATATCACATCATTTGCTCTTTGGCTAATCGCAAGGGACATTGGATTAAAGCACCGACTTTTCTCACCACTAAGCAGCGTTGAAGGCCTCGACATCGCAATGTCCTATCCTCCCGGAACTGCCACTCACATGACCCAGCATCAAGTGAGCCCCTTCCCCTGTACCCACCGGCTATGATTTGACTGACACTGGCGTTATAGACGTCTTCAATCAGGTGTGCCCTTATGATTGATAACGTCCTTGCGTTCTAATTATACGACAGGTTTTCCAACTATACTTGGGTAACAAAGCTTCAGCTGTCGTTGGATGCAGGGGGAAAAACGAGCCTTTACATGGAGGTTAACGATGTACAAAAGCACTATGGAAAAGGAACGGGCATGAACCCGCCATTCACGGACTTCCAAATCTCAGGCGGCTGGTTTGACTACGCAGTTTGCTTCACCGAGAAGATACCATCCGGGAAGCAGCCAAGATCTATGGCACCGATCATCTCTATATAAACTTCTTTCTCCCCGATGACAGTCAGAACACTCTACACGACGAAGAGCATTGGGTTGGTCAATACCAAACCGACTCTGAGAATGCTCCCGATAAGGTGTGCTTGAAGGGAACCTGTGTTTTTGAGTAAGCGTTCATGGCACTGTTCCACTGTTTGTCTTCATACTCATTGTGCTATACTAGCAAAGCCAACTGAACAACGCTTAGGAGCAGGGCACGAAGCCAAAGCTGCAGGAGGAGACTAGTTGAGATTCTGGATGGTATGGTACGGCGGGAAAGGCACAGCCAGGCAATCAGAATATGATTATGAACGGACGGCCTGAGAGTGGAGGACTGATCCTGGGCAACCATGTTGCCCAGTTTTACCGTCATGTCAAGCTTGCTTCTTGGGCCGTGCTACCTTCCTTATTTGGCAGGCACTGCCTTCGCTTGATTTGCTTCCTTCCTTCCATAACGCCCGTCGCTGTTCTCGTCTTCTTTTCCTTCCGCTCTTCCCGCTTCTCTCTCCGATGCTTCTGTCGGATTTACCGCTTCCCACGGCTGCTTCTTTAATGAAAAGATGGTCATTAGGCCACCTCTTCTGTTCCTTGGCCCCCCATATGGGGCAAGCTTCACATTACGTGCCTCTTGCTATGTCTTGGACAGTTTTCTTTTCACAATCTCATTGTCATCCACTTTGCTTTATTACTCAATGGGGCCTGCCTTCTTCATCAATGTGCACTTTGTGGATCCTTGTTGTCTATCAAAACCAATCCTCATGTCCTGTTTGTGGAGCTACTGTGCAGTTTATGGCATACAAACTTTCATTTTTTTGTTGCAAAACACATGACATGCTGAAAATTCCTCCAGTTATCCTTATCCCCTTCACTGTCAGTCACTCAAATGGTTAGCTGGCTAAATCCTGCTGCAAATGTGACCTCAAATGGCATTACTTCCATCCCTGTATCTGAGCTCAATGTCTGATTTGAGTTCTATTTGGTGCACTTTGTTGAAGATCCTGACACTCTTCCCCCGTTTTTCGATGGCATCTCTGGGCCTCTCTGAGTGCTGTATTTGCTGCCTACATGTACTTCACCAGTGCTAATTGTTGATCAATTGCCAATCTCCTTGGCCTCCACTTTGTCCCTCACATGCAAAGGCATGATTTCATTGTGGCCCTCATGCAACACGTGCAGAGCACTCTGAGCTTTCTGTATGCCATGTGTTGGTGTTTTCAATCCTGCTCAGTGCAACCATACCATGGACTGGCAAGAAGACCAGCTTGGCAGATTGGGAACAAGCATGCGGCTGAGTTTTCTGAAGAACCTTGCAGCAAATGCCATGGTATGGCTCAGTCAGAGACCACCACACCCCAACCCACACCCAATGAAGATGCCTTTTGTCAGGGCACCAGCTCATTGCTTGGTCAAGAGACATGACTAAGCCTTTATGACATGG
>NW_024467203.1:224283-226228 GCF_000292625.1 Dacryopinax primogenitus
TAAATATAAGGCCTACTCTGCCTGGGACTGTCTCTTCAGACTTGGTCTCTTAGGATCATCCACAGGTACCTATACTGTAGATAGGTCTTAGTCATCAGGTCTACTCCACTTCCTTGTTGCCTGCTTAGACTCTTGGCACTCTTAGGTGAGCAGACTTAGTCAGCCTGTGTTGCCCTAACACCTTTCCACCTTTGTATGATGAAGATCTTATCCATTGCATTATTGCTGAGTATACGGATGCTGTAACCATAGAGAAGTTGAGAGAGGGTGTTTGTGGTTGCTGTGCAGAAGCTGTCCGACTGATTGATCTGTGAAAAGTAAATGTTGACCTGATCAACTTCACTCTCCTACAAAACATGCATCTCCCAGCAATGCTTCATCCTCTCAGGTACAACTTTGATGCATACCACCATGCTATTCTCCATCCCAAAGGTTTATCAAACCCAGACTCCTTCGAAGGCAAAATTCAGCTCTGCGCATCTTGCTTTCTCACTCTGTGTCAACATCTCATGCCCTCCCTCGCATTGGCGAATGGTTTTTACTATGCCCATGAACACCTTCCACCCAATGTGCATGGTGCTTTTGATCAGGCAACCTTTATCAACTGGCACCTTGTGGCAAGATGCACTGCCTCCAAGATATGTTTTCAATATCTTGACAATGAAGAGAGTCAACTGTATAGGCAAGGTTATGAAGGCCTACAGCAGTACTCTCATGGCAATGTCATCATTCTTCCTCAAGAGAATGCAGTTCTCAACAACCTCATACCCCTGCCTTTGAGCAATGTGCATGAATCTTTCATCACTGTTTTTGCTGGCCAGGAGGAACCTACTGCCAACAATTTGCACCAATTGGGACCTGTCAAGGTGAACACTTGCATTGTGAAAACTCTTGGAAAGTTTCTGGTGAAGAAGAACCCTGGTTATACCTGTTCTACTGAAGATTTTCCAACCAGCACAACTTTTTCTGAGACAAATTTTGCATCCCTTTTTGGTGAAGGTCATGCTACTCAAGGTGCAGACTTGCCATTCATGCTAGTTGGTCATGTTCCCCTTCAAGATGTGCAATTGGCACATGAAAGTGATGTATCTGGACAAAATGTGTTTGAAGATGTGCAAATTAATGCAGATGATTTCCTCATGGAAGCGTCCGGCTACTCTACAATGAATCGGACTACAGCATTGTATCAAGCAATGAAGGCAGACACTCTGGCACATGCTCGAGATTGCCAGGGTCCCTTTCTTCTCTCCTGAACTGGCAATTGTGTGATTCATGACTTGAAGAACAAGTACATGCTCACATCAATGTTTCCTCATCTGGATCCCTTTAGTCTTGGGGGGTTTGATGATCCCCAAAGACATACTCTGGTCTCCATGGCCAAGCAACTCATGCACCTTCTCCAGTTGGCCAATTGTCACTTTCAAAGGGATTCAACCTTTGCCTTTGTGTTCAACAGCATACTCCAGAAGCAACAAGCAGTGCATGATGTATAATTCCATCTCCATGATGGCCAACACACAACTATTCTCAAAAATCTGCACCACGTGAACACCAACACTCTTCTAAACCTTGCTCTGCAGTTCAAGCACAGCTCTCATATCTCTCCCTCTGGTCCAAGTGAACAATTAGCTCTGCGCGTCTTGTGAAGAGTACACATGCTCAGAAAAGATGTTCCTGGCAGTGACAGTGTCAGGGCACCAGCTCATTGCTTGGTCAAGAGACATGACTAAGCCTTTATGACATGGAAGTAGCTGGTATACTTTGGCATGTGCTGGAACCTGCTTGAAGGATTGGATGGTCAGGTGACCTGCTGTGCATGGCTGTGCATGACCTCATATGACCTGATCACCTGACTAGGCTGAGTAAGCAAGATGTTCTAGCAGGTTCCACCACAGAGGTATAAATATAAGGCCTACTCTGCCTGGGGACTGTCTCTTCAGACTTG
>NW_024467203.1:226248-258641 GCF_000292625.1 Dacryopinax primogenitus
GGGGGTTGATGATCCCCAAAGACATACTCTGGTCTCATGGCCAAGCAACTCATGCACTTCTCCAGTTGGCCAATTGTCACTTTCAAAGGGATTCAACCTTTGCCTTTGTGTTCAACAGCATACTCCAGAAGCAACAAGCAGTGCATGATGTATAATTCCATCTCCATGATGGCCAACACACAACTATTCTCAAAAATCTGCACCACGTGAACACCAACACTCTTCTAAACCTTGCTCTGCAGTTCAAGCACAGCTCTCATATCTCTCCCTCTGGTCCAAGTGAACAATTAGCTCTGCGCGTCTTGTGAAGAGTACACATGCTCAGAAAAGATGTTCCTGGCAGTGACAGTGTCAGGGCACCAGCTCATTGCTTGGTCAAGAGACATGACTAAGCCTTTATGACATGGAAGTAGCTGGTATACTTTGGCATGTGCTGGAACCTGCTTGAAGGATTGGATGGTCAGGTGACCTGCTGTGCATGGCTGTGCATGACCTCATATGACCTGATCACCTGACTAGGCTGAGTAAGCAAGATGTTCTAGCAGGTTCCACCACAGAGGTATAAATATAAGGCCTACTCTGCCTGGGGACTGTCTCTTCAGACTTGGTCTCTTAGGATCATCCACAGGTACCTATACTGTAGATAGGTCTTAGTCATCAGGTCTACTCCACTTCCTTGTTGCCTGCTTAGACTCTTGGCACTCTTAGGTGAGCAGACTTAGTCAGCCTGTGTTGCCCTAACAGATGGCTACAAACATGCACTGCATGGTGAAATCCAATCTTTGATCTACCACCTGGGCTCCCCAGCTTTCTTCATTACTCTCACTCCCAACAATATCGATGGCTACCTTCCTCATCTCCATATTGGGAACTTTCAAAACACGCCAGATGTACTGAGCAGTACCACTTGTGAAACCCAATTCTCTTGTGTGATAAGCATAGCTGAAAACCCGGCTATTGCTGCCAAGGTGTTTCACAAAACCATGCTCAGGTTTTGTGATCTCATTCTTAGAGTCAACAATGGAATTGGGTTGTTTGGCAAGTGCAACAGCTGGTACAGCATGGTAGAGGCCCAGGGCCAAGGCACTCTTCACTGCCACATGCTGGTGTGGATTGTTGGCAATCCTGGTCCTAACAAGTTGTGTGAATTACTTTCAAAGAACCAAGAAAACTTCAAGGCTCAGATGTTTGATTGGCTTGAACAATTGATCAAGACAGAGCTTCCCAATGATGAAAGCATTGTAGAGGAATCAAATGGTGTGCTGTCCATGCCAAAGCTGGGAAAAGAAGACATTGATCCTCAAACCTCTGCTAGCCCTGATCTTTCAGCATTGGGCACTGAATGGTGGCCAACTTTCAAGGAACAGGTTTCAGCTCTGGTCAAGCAGAACAATTGGCATGAACACCGCGCAATGTGTTGGATACACCTACAATCCGGAGAACCCAAAACTGATGCCAATTGTCAGATGCAAATCAATGGCACTATGTGCTCTGTGACAAGCATTGATCCTGATACTGGTTCAATCCTCCTGTGATGTTTACATCCTCATATTAATGAATACAACAATGTTGTCATGTTTCTGTTGGGCTGCAATATGGACATACAGTTCCTTGGGTCAGGGCAAGCTGCAAAAGCTGTGCTGATTTACATCACTGACTATATCACTAAGCTGACACTTTGAGTTCATGCTGGTATAACTGCCCTTGCATATGCCATTCAAAAGAACAAAGAAAACTTTGCGCACCTTGATGCCCCGTCAGAGCATGTTGAAGACAAGAGCTTGCTGATAAAGACTGTGAATCAATGCTCCACCCAACAAGAAATGTCTCACCAACAAATCATGAGCTTTTTCAGCAGCAGGGGTGACCATTACTGCAACCATGTGTTTGGTCGCCTATATTGGGATATCATACTGCATGGTTTGCTTGACTTGCCTTCTGATCTCCCTCTAAAGGCCCCTATTCCAACCCAAGATCCCATTGCTCATGATATCTACAAAGGAGATAATGAGGAATATGTTGCATGGGTTGTTTGTGAAAACAACTTACCAGATATGGAGAATGCTGAAGGTCAACTTTCTTCTTTGGCTCTGTCCTTTGCCCAAGGCATGCCTTCTGCTGCAAATCAATATCATGATTATGCTTTCCACCCCTCCAATCCTTCATTCAGCACACTTTGTGTATATGACTACATTGCACATGCAGAAAAGGAGGTGATTCCAGGTTGCAAGCAAACCTCTGCTCCTTTGGCTGGCAATCCCTATTCAAATGAGGAGCTCCTCCCTGACTCTGATGACAATTTATCTTCTTGCAAAGGGCACCTTTTGTGTGGATCATTCCTCGACAACCATCCCCAGCAATCATCACACCATGCAAAATTCCAATCTACTTCCTGTGTTCCTGACATCTGTGGCCCAACATTGCCCCAAATGCAAGAGGGTCCAATCCAATTGGATGAATGGTATAGAGCCATGCTTCTACTTTTCAAGCCCTGGCACAAATTGTCTGATCTACTGGGTGCTGGACAAACCTGGGGGCAAGCATTCCAATCCATGCATTTCACCAATTGACACCTTTGCCTCATCCAGAATATTGACATGTTGAACCAAGCACACAAGGCTTGAATCAACAATCTATGCAATAAATCCCACAGCAGACGGCTGGTACAAATTTTGCTATACACTGATGCTGAGGAGGAAATGGATCTTTTGGAAGATGAACATGCACCAGATAAAGATATGCTTGACAATGTGGAGATCCATGACCTTGGTGATCATGGCATGTTATCCACTGTGCACAGTGCACTGTTTTTCATGAGGCAGGGAAAACAGTTAATCCACTCAACTCAATTCACTCCTGTTTTTCAGTGCCGAGTGAAGACTATACAGGCTTGTCCTTCATTGGTGTTCCGTGCAATGTGTGCGAAATGAATTTTGAAGATGAAGCAAATCTTCATTGCTGGGCCCAGGAACTCCGGGAATGGTGTCAACAAGGTGCACTGGATGATGATACTGCACCTTCAGCTATGGGAATCACACATGACCCATCGGCTACTATCAGTCACATGACATCAATTCAGTCACCCACCAACATACCTTTAATTCCAGCACCTCATCCTCACATTGTGCTGGTTGAAACAGCTTTCAAAGAAGTATTGCAAGAGCAACAACTATCATCCAATCCAGAGCAGTGTCTTGCTCTCTGGGTCATTGTGCGCCATTTGGCTTTTGATTATCACAAGCAATTACTTTTCTTTGTGCATGGAGGAGCAGGGACTGGAAAGAGCCATGTCATCCGCTCTCTCCAGCTGCTATTCTCAAAGCTACACATTCAAGATGCACTCTGTCTCAGTGCACCCACCAGCATGGCTGCTACTCTGATTGGTGGCTACACCATACACTCACTCACTGGGATCCCTTGCCAGCCCAACCAGGCACAATATGTTGGCCACCTAGGATGCATCTGGAGAACCAGAACTTGGCTCGTCATAGATGAAATTTCCATGGTTTCTGCAGAATTCTTGGTGGAGATTGCTGAGCAAATTTCTATTGGCAGATCTGTTGAAACATCTGCGCCCTTTGGTGGCATCAACATAATCTTCACAGGCAACTTTTCCCAACTCAGCCCAATGGGTGGCTTGCCATTATATGGGTATGATGTCCTCAACTACATCAATGTGCACACCATGCAAACAGTGAGAGGCCAACTTCAACTTATCAGTGGCCTTCTATGGCAACAGTTGACCGATGCTGTCCTCTTGTCCCAAAATATGTGCCAATTGGATGATCCATGCTGGATGAATCTGTTACACAGAATTTGAAACAGGTGTGCTTGGAATGGAGCTTCTGTGCACACTTCAAAACAACTACACATGGTCAGACCACGATGTTCTCAAGATGTGCATTTTGCACCATTTGCATATTAGTGAGCCGGATGCTATGCTCACTTTCAAAAACATGCCTATTATTGTGGCAACCAAAGAAACTTGGGACACCCTGAACATGTTAGCTGCTCTACAACACGCGTGTGACTTGCAGGAACCCATACACCTCTACTTTGCATGAGACACTTTGAAGAATCTCCCCATTCTTGGCAAGTTACAGCAACACTTGTGGCAACTGCTGACCAGCCAAACACAGGATACACTAGGCTTCCTACCACTCTTTCAAGGCATGTGCGTCATGCTTGCAGAGAACCTGGCCCTCAGAAAGAATCTTGTAAATGGCACAACTGGGGTCATCTTGGGTGTTCAATTCTACAAGGACAGCAATAACTGTCACTATGCCACAGCTGTGTATGTCACCTTTCCCTCCTGCCAAATGGCGCATAGTGGACTTCCTTCTCACACAGTCTCCATCCAACCACAGCAATGATCATTTGTTCTCTACACCCCGTCACTCACAGTAAACCTTGTTCACCTCCATGTCAACACGTGCCTTCGTACTGAATGCAAGAGCCAACTCACATCCACCAAGGAGGATAGAAGGATGTGCTGGTGGCAAGCAACAACTCTTCATGGCCAACAATCTGCAGAATGCTGCTGAAGTGGTCTGGCCATAGCACATGCACCCTTTGTCAGAGGCTTCGTCGGGTCAACAGGAGCACAATTCATTATCAAAGAGCGCGATTGAAGAGAAAGAACAATGACAGCATATACATTGACATCCCCTCACCTCCTCACCAAGCCCTGAGTCACGTGCATTGCCCAGGAGCGCGGAGCGGATAACTATCCTCTTTTCCTCCACGTGCCGCACGTGCGCGGTCGGGAATAACGTCGCGTCATGACAGCGGCTCCGAATCTGTCAACGGTCCAGTCAAGAACGGCGAATAGTCGGTCCCCATCATTTTCCCTTCATCTCTCTGCCGCAACCACCGTGCTACTTCGTTGGCACGTCTGATTAGTACATTTTACCCCCCTAAGATGGTCCAAGTCAAGAACAAAGTCTGTCTTATGTGCGTTCGATGCCCGGTGTCGACCGTAGTGTATTGAAGGCTGAATGTATGCGCTTGCAGCGTTCACGACGGATGGGGCGTCGCTCGGCATCCCGGTCTCAAAGGCAACGCCATCGAGGCAGGAGACTCGACGACAATGGACGAGCTTGCGAAGAAGTATAACTACCGTCTTCTTGAGGCGCATGGTCTCGCTGTCGGGCTTAATGACGGGCTGATGGGCAACTCGGAGGTCGGGTACGTTGCTCCGCCCAGCACGGATGGTCTGATTGCTTACGATCTCTCAGTCATTTGAACATCGGTGCTGGGCGCATCGTCTGGCAAGACATTGTCCGAATCGATCAAGCCATCAGGAAGCACGACTTCCACCGGGATGACAACATCGTGAAGAGCTTCCAGCATGCAAAGAACACGAACGGTCGTCTTCACCTTCTTGGTTTGGTGAGCCAGGGAACCTCGTTCGATGTCAATATAATGCTGATATATGCTCAGGTGTCTGATGGCGGTGTTCACTCCCACATTGAACATCTCTTTGCCCTTCTCGAGACTGCGAAGGAACAACAGGTCCCTGAGGTGTACGTCCACTTCATCGGCGATGGTCGCGACACCGACCCGCATTCCGGCCTTAAACACCTGCAGCATCTTCTTGATTTCACCAAGAAGGAGGGTGTTGGAAAGGTCGTCACTGTTGTTGGTCGTTACTACGCAATGGACCGTGATAAGCGCTGGGAGCGGGTCAAGATCGCCGTTGACGCCCTAGTAAGGGGAGAGGGGGAGAAGACTGACGATCTCCTCAAGACGTACCAGGAGAGATACGATAAGGATGAAACAGACGAGTTCTTGAAACCGATGATCTGTGGTGGGTCGGAGACACGCATCCAAGGCACGTATCGAGTCGTTCCCCACTTCGCAAAGCCTGACCTAGAGTATCAGATAACGACACGCTGTTCTTTTTCAATTACCGCTCCGACCGCATGCGTGAGCTCGTCACTATGTTTGGTCTTCCAGAAAAGCCCATCGAGATCGACATTCCCAAGAATCTGGTGAGCAATCATGTTTCTTATGCTAAGAATCTCTGACAATATGTGTAGAATATCACCACCATGTCGCGCTACAACCCCGAATGGACCTTCCCTGTCGCTTTCCCACCCCAGGGTATGAGCGACGTGCTTGCCGAGTGGCTGTCTAAGAAGGGTGTCAAACAGTGCCATATTGCTGGTAAGTCGCAATATGAGGAGGGGTATAGCGTCGGTACTAAACACTCCGTCAGAAACCGAGAAATACGCCCACGTCACGTTCTTCTTCAACGGTGGTGTCGAGAAACAGTTCCCCGGCGAAGACCGCTTCATGATCCCTTCTCCTAAGGTGCCCACCTACGACCAGCAGCCTGAGATGTCCGTGCAGGAAGTTGCCGACAAGGTTACTGAAGAAGTCAAGTCGAAGAAGTACGAGTTCGTTATGTGCAACTTCGCACCTCCCGACATGGTCGGCCACACAGGGAAGTACGAGGCCGCCGTCAAAGCCATCACCGCGACGGACAAAGCTGTGAAGACGATATACGAGGCGTGCGAAGAAGCCGGCTACATTCTGGTGGTGACGGCCGATCATGGCAATGCGGAGCAGATGATCAACCCGGAGACGGGCGAGCCCCATACCGCACACACGACAAATCCGGTGCCACTTATCATTACTGGATCAACCGGTGCGCTCCGCGTCGAGCAGGAGAAAGCAGGCGAGGAGGGTGCGTTGTGTGATGTCGCACCGACTGTTCTGGATCTTCTGGTACGTGATTTATGTTGTTTAGTCGCTGACTGTCTAATATCGTTGAATGATCAGGGATTGGATATCCCTCCTGAGATGACAGGCCACTCGCTGCTGAAGCACTAGAAGCACCAACACAGTTACAATCACAATCCTTCCGCCGTGTGTTTATAGGGGAGGGTTGAATGGGTATTTGCGTATGAGACGAAACTGTACGAACAAAATTGCAGAAATAGAATGTCAAAATGAAATGTAACAAAGTAGAAAATGGTATTCCGTGATCTCTCTTTCCTGTGCTGATGAGCAGGCATCTAAAATTACGTTGGTCGCACAGGCGTAAGAGGACTCGGTCCGATTCTGCTTAGGTCGACAACTATTTTCAAACTAATGTAAGCGCTTTCTATTCGATCATGACGTCATGTATATGAGAAGAATCATAGGAAGATTGTTCAATTCGCATTTCTAGTTTATGTACAAATTGTGACAAGTGGAAAGATACACTGAGGTCACAGACCGCGCCTCTCCTTCCACTTCCGCTCCTTTGTCTTTCACCGTGACCTCCTGTACAGCGCATCTCATCGCCCTGCTCGCCCTTTTGCAGATGCGTTGCCCTTTAGCTATTACTATCCCGTTTGCGCCGGACAGCTAGTCGGCGAAGCCCGATGAGCGGCGGGGATCTGACGGCCCTCACCGACCGAGAGGCACGCGTCAGCCAGCAAACGTCACCCTCTAGAGCTGCTACATAAGCACCAAAGTCTCGCGTTCGCGTGAGGCTGTAGGACATCAGAGCAGACATGCAGATTACTCCAGAGAGGTTGGATGTCGAGTACTTGAGGAGAAAGGCGGCGGATATGGGTACAGTACAGTGAGTTGGCATGCATGTTTGTCGCGTTGAGGCGCGCTAAGCTACTGCTTTGTGCTCAGGATGCCACAGACAACTTTGCATCTTGTTGTCCGCAGGTCAATGTCGAATTCGTCGACGTCACCCTCTCACTCTGCACGATCATCCTCCGATGAAATCCGTATTCCTCGACTGGATCTTCCTGTCGAAGGGGAGACATACGTGCCGCCTTTGATCGACCTCCAAACCGATTCTGAACCTGGAGATCCTGAACCGGAGCCCGATCCCAAACCACCCAAGAACCGATTTCCGCATCTGGCTGTCCTCTCCCAATTCCGCATAAGCTCCGGCAACCCTGGTCAGCTATTCATTTCCCTCGTTGCACCATCTTCTTCCTCCCATCGCCATACGAACTCTAGCCAACGTTCTCTTGATGTGCCAGCACGAGCGCATATATGCGCCGGAGCCGGACACGGATTGTCGATCGGGGTGTCCCTTGACAAGGGACTATTGTCATACCGCGACTGGTCTGACCTCGTCGATGGTGGACCGAAGCAGAGGGCCTGTCGATGGCTCATGGCAACCAGGGAAGGGAACCTTGTGCTGAGCTTCTTTATGGGACCGGTGTTGACTGCCCTCGCTTGGGCGCCGTTTGTGGGTAATGCGGGCGGCGAAGGCGTTTGTGTATGGGGGTACGTGAGTTTCATCCGGGAAAGTCCGTTTGCTGATTTGTGGGATGCAGCGAGGAAGAACCTCCCAAAGATCCAGACCCAGATCCGAAGAAGCCGTTGATGTACTAGACGCATCTACTCATGGATGTATGCGATACAGAAAACGCCATGCGACTAACGAGCCTGCAAGAGATCTTGCTATGCCTGTGGGTGTCGACCTGTTATCCTCTGATCCTGTCAACCTCGATCCTCCAGTTAGACCAGTCTGTGATTCCTGCCGTACCATGTGTATGATAGATGCAATTTCATGCCGTTATCTACTACTGGCAGCTCCTTGAATTCGCCCTCGCGTTTCGTCAAACCTGCTCTACGGCTTCATGCGAGCGCGTTCAGCTCTTAAACGCGTCCAATCACGCGGGACGAGGCCTGTTACAGTATCTTCCACATTCCAACTCACGGCTATTCAATTAGAAAATAAGGATTTTTTAGACCAATCCGAATCGATTTGAGATGCTTCTTAGCCGCTGGATACCATCCAGCCATGAAAGGGATCCCTCTGGCCCACAACCAAGGCACAGGGGGAGTAGTCCTTCCGGACTCCTTGTACTTCAACATCCCTATGTACTCCCACCACGGCGGGTACATTCCAGACATTCCCCAATCAATCAGCCACACCTTCCCATCCTTGCCGATCCTCACGTTTTTTGTCCCAATATCACCGTGAGTGAAGACAAGCGGTCCTGAGCGGTCGAAGTGCGGCAGAAGACGATCGTCCCTCGGCGGACCATAAATCTTTGGCAACCCGGTACTCAGATCGATGGTGATCGCTCGGAGGTGTTCAAACCACGCTTCGAGTGCGCCGTAGGACGCGAAGGAACCAGGACGACTGCACCAACCGAACTGCATCCCAGCGCAAGGACCAGGCTTGCCAGTGCCATCGATGGTTCCGACGTTCGACGTCGGACGTCGGAGGGCTCGTAATTGCTTGACATAACCACGGATAGTCCACATGATGTATATCTTGCGCCAGAGACTGAGCCTCGGCCACAATGTATACAAGTCCTCGCCATCGATGTACTCCACCGCCCGTTCGGTGAGAGAAACCAATCGTATACACGGGGCGTCGGGATGCTTGTATTCAAAGAGATCAGTTGCATCGTCCACAATTCGTAGGAGGCTTGGTCAAACAAAGCGCGCTTCAGAGCAACTCGTTCCGACAAGCGATAAACGGAATGCGCAATGACTATCCCCGGTTCGCTAACCGATACGCCATTCTCTTCGAACAGTCTCTTAATGTCCTCCTCGGAAGCTTCCTTTGTTTGGACATCGCTCTGCTGTTCAAGTTTTGTAAGAACAAGTTTCGGGAACAAGGAATCTGGCGAACTTTCGAGTCGGGTTCCAAAAGCAATCTGGTGTTGCTAGTCCAGAGCGACAGCAGCCAATTTGAAAGGTAATATGGGATGTATGGGACAAATCGGAACATGTTAAAGGGTGAAGCAAAGGTCAGAGATGCGGAGTCTGGGTGTTTCTGGTTTCGTGGGCGTCGGGGACAAATAGGCTCTCCACAAGTGGTGGGTTGTCTGGGATGCAACGTCCAAGGTTCGCAGGAGTACCTAGGGAGGACCTTGGGTCATCGCGATTCCCTTGATGATGACGTATCCTGAAAGTGATAAAACGTTTTTAAAGAGTCATTCGCTCGATGTCCTCCGCAGCATTTCTTGGCGGTCTGGATCGAGTCTGACTATCCGAGTCTGTCAAGACAAGATACTTCGTACACAATATGCGAAACGGGGTTGACGCCCTCCCATCTTTTGGACGTAACTGTACAGAGTCGTGGCCAAGTTGACGGAATTACACTTGCACCATATAGAGCGAGGGGCCATCCTGTGCATCCTATCCGAGGTTCAACAGTCCGAGAATGTGGGCGAGCAGAATTATCCTGGTGGATAGGCAGACAGACAGTACTGTAACCATGAGAGCGTTGGTGGGCTCCGTTCCTCCGTCACTGTGCGAGGTGCGATGGAGAAGTGCCAAAGCACAAGTATGTGTTGTTTGAAGGATCTGTTGGATAGAGCAGTGCCCAAACTCAAGAAGTCCACTAAGCGGCCATGGGCTGTCAGCATCAAGTCGCGAAGCAGATAGTGTTCTAGCGCCACATAGCAAGAGAGAGCAGTACACCTGATCCAGACCAGAGAGAACCTCACAGCTTCAAGACAGTCGTGACATGATATGCCTCATGAATCCTGGGGGGGTCGTGTGACAGATTATTCATCGGGACGGGCAGGGTTGTCTCAGGGCTTTGTATGTCCCGTCGTGGGATTATGTTCTGTGGTTATGCGAAGGCAGTTATGGGTTGAGTTGTGGCCGGGGCTGATGACGAGCTGATTATTATCTGGGGTACGGCGAGGCGATGGCACCAAGTAATATTAATGAGCTGACAAAGAGGTGTTGGGAAGCAACGACCGGAGAGCCAATACATTCCCCCGCTGGCACACGTGACGAGTGTAAGGGAAAAGAAGCGCTCATTTGCTTCCATGGCGCGTGAAGTCGAGGATGCCCGATTTAGGGAGATACACGTTTTCCGCGGAGGAGCTTCCGGAGATGGGGGAAGATGGATAAATGGAAGGCTGGACTGCGGAGACTGCGATTAATGTTGGCGCCGTACGTTTGTATTTCTTCTTTTGTATGGTGTGCTTGGCAGCTGCGGAGTTATTGTATACAACCCATTTATGTCGTGTTTGAATATTAATCTAACAATAACGCAGTTACGACCGATCACTTGAAGGTAAGTCATGTGTCACGCATCACGGCTGACTCACGCTCTCCTATTATCTTCCCATCCGAGGGAATCGGACGTGCTCATTTGTGCGCTTCGTTCAGTAGTCCGAGAGTGCTGACTCGGGAAGACAGACGGGAAGGATATTCGGATGGATCAGATCCCTGAGAGAGGGGATTGTTGCACGTTTCCTCCCTCTGCTTTGTAGAAAGAGCGGACTTGTTCACTCCGCATTCGTACACCAGTCGGGTCATCAGAGCACAGTGAATTTTGTAAGAGCGGCATCAGGAATGAATGTATTTCGAATTTGTATGGATGGACAGCACTGAGGCCACCTGCGACTATTATGTCGGCGTTGAAAGATGTGATCGGGCTGACCACGCCGCCTCCCGGCTGGGCCCTGAACTTCCTTTTCACCCTTGGGAGAAACAACGGCGTACAGTTCTGACCTTCCGACACTTCGCTTCTCGAGCGCGGTGCGTTGCCATCCCGCCCCTGTGCTTATTGTCGAACAGCCTCGCAACTCATGATCAACCCCAGTTACTGTACGATGAATCGGGAGAGGGATAATACGTCCGATTTGGCCGATGTCTCGCCGTGTGTACTATTATACACTCGAAAAAGGCGGGGCGAAATGGACGAAATGAACTGTGCTGTGTCTGTGTGAACTTGAGTTTATTTGGCTCCTGTCTCTGTTCTGGTGGTCGACATTCGCCGTGATTAGCTTTAGCGCTGGCACCTTCCTTCCCCTGGCCTCTGCCCGGCGGAATCCACGAGTACTGGCCCATGCTCAGCTCATCAAGTTCACCTCATCTTCCTGCTCGCTATCAATATTAACCCCCTTCACCCACCAATACTGTTCTCTTTCCCCCTTCTCTTTTTCTACCCTTTGCTTCTCACTGGGCAATATCAGCCTGCGCACTGCGCACCCCTGCGGATACGCCACAACCTCTCGACATCCCATTGAAAGCGACATACCGCCGAGCTTTTCCTGCCCTTGTATTCAGTCTTCTCCAACTCTCCAACAACCTGTCAAACAATACCGATGTTCTCTCACCCTTAGCCGCCATACTTTACCCCGCCTCTTCCTCACTCCTGTCTCCTTGTCTGCCCCAGCCCCCGCCAGCAGCCTCTCCCTCCCGCCGAACCTCAGAATCAGCGTATCAGATCTGCCATTACCCTCGCGTGGCAACCAGCACAGCCAATCTTCATACGCCAGCCCGATTATTATCAATCTCACATTCCCCATTCTCCGCCAGCGATCAGACCATCTCGGCCGCGGCTTTTGTTCTGCCCTTGGGTACTTGAACGAACGCGCGCAAATTAATTGTCTTTTCCCCCCTGCGCCGACTCGTCCTCGAATCCTCGAACCAAGTACCGATGCCTTCCCCAAAGTCGTCCAAACGGGCTCCGACCCCGCCCCTCCTACCGCAACACACGCCCCCCTCCTCCCCGCTCTCCTACTTCCGCCGCCCGGGCCGCATCCTCCGCCTCCCACGTACGAACCTACATCTTTCCCCCCTCGCACGCATCGTCGGTTCCCTCCGGCGAATAAGGGACTACCTGAACCCGGGGGATGCGACGCCCCTGCTGGTGCTGATGCTTTTCTTCCTTTGGGCTTGTGTGCTCGTTGTGAGCACGGGGCTGGATATTGGCAAGACTGCTGTGGTGGGGTGGGTGTGGAGGGCTGTGTTTGGGGAGAGGTCATAGACACTCGGAAGGAGGGAGCAGGGCTCTCTCCCTTCCTGTGAGAGAGGGATGAGAGAAGGAGAGGCTATATACCGATCACCTGCGGAAGATGCGGACGGACGACGGAGGAAAGGACGGAGGAAGGTCTCCATGGACGAGAGAGGAGGAAAGGCGGTCCCATGTGTATTTCACTGTTGTACATCCTCATCCTGAGCACTGTTGTTCATGACCCTAGTTCTACATCCTTACGATTCACGCAACGGTTTACCTACATCACGCTTTTATGGTTTATTCAAGGTTTATGGATTGGGTTCGGTGACTGGGCACGAGCACGACGGTCTTGTTGTACTAGGCACGGATTGGAAGTGATCACAACACAACTATGGTTAGAAGGACGAACTCTAAAGACGTCAGAATAGCTTCATTTGACGAGTTGATCGTTGAGTAGAAAGGGAACCTCCACCATGAACGTGGTCAACCGCGTCTTGAAAGCGTTAGCCTCTGATAGGCTATTTTGGCAACTCCAGGGATTACAAAGTCGTCATTGGGCGTGATGACCGCGGCGAGTTCGGAGGCGAGCTCAACAACTCTGGCAACATCACCTTATATCGGGTCAGCGAGTAGGTTCCCAGCTCTAGATCTGATACCATCGATCTTATTGAATCGCTCAGCAGGGACTTCATTAGATGGCAAGGATGGCAAGCGTTCAGCTACGCCCAACCTACCCGGCGCCAGAGTCGCCCACGGTCATGACCCAACCAGAGGTGGAACCGTTGCTCGACGAGAACGCTGACGAACTCGCGCTACCAGCAGCGGGCGATGAGCTCCCGAGGCGCATTAGGGAGGAACGCAGTGCGTGCACCATTCTTGCTTGGCTCGTACCTGACGAGACTCAGATGGTGACGACGTATTCTCAATCATGATATATGCGGGGCTCTTCATCTTTATTCTCTCTGCATGGTATCTTACGTTCCTCTCCCATGGAGGGAATACGGAGCGCGAATGGTTTATCTATCATCCAACCCTGCAGAGTATAGGGATTGCCCTCCTCGCTATCGGTGCGTTTTCCATCATCTCCATCCGACTCCCGCTGACTCCCTTTCCAGGCATCCAGACTCTCCAGCCAACCGCGACTCCTTCCTCCAAAGCCTCAGGTCTCATGCGTCACCAATATTTCCAGCTCACCTGCCTCTCCCTGCTGACTCTCGGAACCGCCTCGATAGTGCTGAACAAGTTCGCACACAGCGCTCCACACCTCATCTCCTGGCACGCCGTCTTCGGGCTCATCGCCTACCTCTGGCTGATCGTCCAGAGCAGCATAGGAGCCGCAACAGTGTGGTTCAACGGGCGCGCATTCGGAGGTGAGACAAAGGCGAAGCGCGTGTGGAAGTATCATCGTCTGAGCGGGTATATGCTCACGTTATGGATGCTGACGACCGCGTGGTTGGCGGGAGAGTGGAGTGGGTGGGCGAGGATGTATGCAGGGGTCGGAGTGAGGGCTGTTGGGTTTGGGATGAGCTTGGCACTGGTCGTGGTTGGGCTTGGGGGGAGGGTACGGACGGGGAAGATGAAGGTTTGGTAGGAATCATTGTTGTTACTTTGTGAGTCTCGGTTTGACTATGCAAATGACTACGTCTGACGTTCTATTCTTCGGTGGGTGATAGCGCTTCTGGCATGAGCTACACAGATCGTTCCTCGCTCGCTAGCTATTCTCTTGGACAATTGATGGCGATAAAGATGCCACGTAACAATGAGTGCCGTTCATCCTGGCCCTTCTCGACCTTTCCAGTACTAGTTGATCTCGAAGGAGGGATCCGAAACTCAATTCCTTTGACTGGGTTCAACTTTTCCTGCTTAAGACTGGATGGCTCATGTGTCTAGTTCGGTTCAGCGGAAGAGCTGCGCGCCTGAGACTGTTCAACCGTCCATCATGTTCACCTGATTTGCAAAACTGCGTGGCTTCCCCTTTGGCCGGGGTGATTCTTGAATACAAGCCTGAAAACTACAGATCGAGCAAGAGGAGAGGTACGCATGTATTGCCTGGTGGAAGTACGTGATGTCATTCAATCCACAGAATTCCTCTCACCTCCTCGACGCGTCATGCCAAGCGGTGGCATGTACTAATAATACTGCTCATTCTTGACGACGACAGCGACTTCCACGCCCCTGCTCCTGGATCACCAAAGTAGACTCGGCAACTGAGGATGGTCAGCTTTCAGCTCCGCCCAACCTGAATTACCAGCAACGAGGAATGAACTTTCGAAGCGAATTTGCTATGAGCAAAGAACTGGTATGTGCCTGCGCTCTTCTGGTGGTCATAGCTGACATGAACAACGTATTGTCAGTTATTATATACGCGGGGCTCTTGATCTTCATCGTTTTCGGGTGATACCTTGACGTTACTCTTCCATGGAGGGAAGGCATATGGCGCACAATGGTTCATCTAACAGCCAACACTGGAGGGCGCAGGGATCGCCCTTCACACTATCAGTGCGCTTTCCGCCTTGTCACATCTCTGACATATCGCTGATTCTAGTTGCAGGTTTCTAATATACCTCGACCGATAACGATGGCTTCCTCCAGGTTTCACACATCCAAATTTTCAGTCCACAGGTCCTCTCTTCTGCTCATCAGCACCTGATCCATAGTGCTCATCGAATTTACCTACGACCCGCACACTCCATCTTCACGCAGTCATTCAACTCATCGCCGACCTCTGGTTGATCGTCCAGAGCAGCATAGGAACCGCAACAGTGTGGTTCAACGGGCGCGCATTCGGAGGTGAGACAAATGCGAAGCGCATGTGGAAGTATCATCGTCTGAGCGGGTATATGCTCACGTTATGGATGCTCACGACCGCATGGTTGGCGGGGGAATGGAGTGGGTGGGCGAGAACGTATGCAGGGGTCGGAGTGAGAGCAGTTGGGTTTGGGATGAGTTTGGCACTGGTTGTGGTTCGGCGTGTTGGGAGGGTACGGACGGGGGAGATGAAAGTTTGGTGGGGATTCATTGTAAGTCTTCATTTGACTTCGATCAAGCTACTATGTCTGAGGATCTATTATTTGGTAGCGATAGTTATCCTCGAGCAGGGTCAGCCTCAGGGCTAGAAAAACGATATCTCACTCGTCAGCCAGTCTCTTGAATAATTGGATGAATGGTTGCGCACAGAAAGGATTGACCCTCGACAGGGTAGAACTCGCCTTCTGGCGTCTCTTCCTTGATACAATCTGGATATTTCTTTGCCATCAACAGCTTGTACCGCTCAGCAAGCTGTCTGGCATCGTTTTTTTCAAGCCATTGCTGCTTCGCGAAGAAGTCGAGGACCT
This sequence comes from Dacryopinax primogenitus, assembly GCF_000292625.1. Taxonomy (NCBI): domain Eukaryota; kingdom Fungi; phylum Basidiomycota; class Dacrymycetes; order Dacrymycetales; family Dacrymycetaceae; genus Dacryopinax; species Dacryopinax primogenitus. The sequence continues at coordinate 242,263 of NW_024467203.1, forward strand.
CGCAGCACCAAAAGAAGCATCCACTTCCAGAAACTACATCGAGCTTGTACAAGTCGAATTTGGCCTCCACCAGCGCATCAACAACGTCCTTTGCCGTGATATCTATTGGCTTGAACGGGAAGTACATCGAACCGATCCTGGCGTCCGTGGAGGATTGTGGATAAGGACGAGAGGTGATGACAAAAAGTGTGCGTCCATTCACTTTTCGTCCAATCGAATTGAGCTCGACAGATTTGTCAGTTGAATGTTGTAACCATTCTGAAAAAGCAGCCATCACGTTGTCGTCTACTGCTTGGTCTGGGTCGGTTGGCTCCTTGTATGCCTCCTCTTTGGGTCTTTCAAGACGCAGGAAAAGGCGCCAGTGGCTTGTCCTGCCACTTCGAGAAACATGAAGCGACACTCCATACACCAGGCGTTCGGCTTTCTTGAAATCACTTGCATCTATGGTCCCCCCTTCAGACAAGGTTTCAGTTGCGCCCTTTCAGGCATATCAGACACTGCTCACGTGAATATGGGTTTGCCTGGGAATTAGCGTCAATCACTCCTGCCAGTCTGCGAATCGCCTGTTGGAAGGTTTCTTGCTTCTCTTGCTGCATATTCGAACAGTGGGAGCTTCAAAATGCAAACGAGGGTGAGTGAGGACTTTTTTTCCCGAATGATTATTCTTATGCTAAGACAACAGAGGGATACTGGCTGCACGCTGGCCATTGGGATGCCGAAAGAAACACGTGTGGATGCTGCAGCAGTAGTCTGGCACCAGCATGTACCCTCCTCTGCGATACGGGCCGAGAGATTGGATTGCAGGCTGTCGGAAGCCTGGCACTGTTATGGAAATGCGAACAATGGCAGTATGGTATTTGCACCGAAAACGGGGACTGTCCTTTCCCGGCTCTCTGCCAGAGGATAACATCATCATGCCGTGAGTGAGGCATCTCTTGCCCAGAGTCGTGTCTTCAGACCACGCGCACTTCTTTTAAATACTGGCGTTGGACGGCCACATTTTGTCCTCGTGGGCCGCAAGATTTTGCGCCGTTGCATAGCGGAGGCATTTTTCTGGACCCGTGTTCGGCTTGCAGTCGTGGGTGTTTCACCTGGTCCGTCATGTTCGACCTGCTAGGCTTTGGTTTTCCACGATGGCTCTGGATTGGACGCGTCAATTCAACAATCGAGCCACATGAACATGTATGCCGAATTTGGCTCCTTTCCGACGTGTGATCTCACTCGCTGTTCAGAATGATGACCACCATAATGCGGTGAACGCTGAGGAAGTGGAGCGGCTGGTCAAGGAGCGTTTTTTTCACGGCCGTATCGGCCCAGTGAGAATCCACCCCACCGTTTTTCGAGTGTCGGAAAACATTGTCATCAAGCGTGTCCAGCGCACCTTGGAGTCGTCCTACGAGGTCTGGACGATGCAGTATGTTTCGTCACACACCACAATCCTGATACCGCGCGTGCACAATTGGTCGTATTCAAGCGATGAGTGCCTCAACATCGTGATGGACTACATCGATGGTGAAGACCTGCGCACTCTGTGGCCCAAACTCAGTCTGTGGCGGAAGATCTGGATCATATGGACAATTCGTGACTATATCAAGCAGTTACGAGCGCTCCGTCTGCCTGGCGCGGATGTTGTTGGGCCCGTCGACGGAACCGGTAAACCGATTCGTTGCTATGGAGAACAATTCGCGTATTCCAACCCCCCTGGTCCGTTTGACTCTTACGACAAATTCGTGGAATTCTTCGATCATGCCCGTGCCGTCACCATTCATCGAAACCAGAACTGGAAGCCATGTGGTCCACCCAAGGACGAACGTCTTTTCCCTCATTTCGACCGATCCGGATCACTCGTCTTCACTCACGGCGATGTCGGTATGCAAAATATAAGGATAGATAAGGAGGGGAAAGTATGGCTACTCGACTGGGGAATGTCGGGTATGTATCCCCCGTGGTGGGAATACACATCGTTCAGGAAGTACGATAATCGAGCACAATTCTTTCCGTGGCTGTGGGCGAGAGGTGTACCATTCATGGCTGGATGGTATCCTGCAGCGGAGAGATATATCAACTCAATCAGGGATGGGATGGACAATCCTTACTGGATAATAGAATAGCATTTTGTCCCTTTGTGATTCGTGTAGTACGAAGATTATATGTGTTGCCCACTACCCCTCAATACGGTGGATCGGAGCTTGCGTGAAGGGTGAAGAAGAAACTTCAAGATAGGATATGGCGGTTTGGTGTCGAGATCTGGTTGAGCATGTTTAGAGCCCGACGAGAGTGACACAACTGGGGTGTAGCCTGCTGATGATGGAGGGGCGACAGGACAGGGAATCTATCACGAGGCCAATGCGTGTGGAAAGGCGCGGTACTCATCAGGCACAGATATGCGCAAGGATTTCTGTAAATGACATGAATAGCAGATATTACATTGTCACTCCAGCAAGTGGGGTCCGAGACAATCTGGTAGTCCTTCTCTAGATAAGATTAGTCACCAACCTGCGCAAGCGTTTTGCACTGAACTTTCTTCCGACGAATGGCTGTGCCCCATATGGACTTCCCAACGAATGTCTTAGTTGTAGCTTAAGTTCATACCATTTCACCATCTGTCATGTTGAGCATGTTCTGGCACACGACTAATTGGGTATCACGTTGGCCGCAATGGCCATCGAATAGAGCAGTGAAACCACAGGTTGACCTAAAAGGAGAGGTACGCACATTTGGAATCGTTGAAGCACGTGATGTGATTCAATCCACAGAATGATGTCGATCAACACGGCCAGATCAGCCCAGAGGACATAGAACGACTGCTGAAGGAAACGTATTTCCGGAAACTTCCTCTCGCTCCAGTACGGATATATTACAACGTTTTTCGGTTGTCCGAACAACTTGTCGTCAAGCGTGTCGGCCTAACCAAAGACTCTTGCTATGAAGCCTGGACGACGCAGGTCGTGTTGTCACATACGAAGATCCGGACGCCACGGGTGTACGACTGGTTCTATTCAAGTGACAGCTACCTGAACATCGTGATGGAGTATATTAATGGCGAAAACCTGGACACACTGTGGCCTAAGCTATCACTTCGGCGCAAATTATACATTATGTAGACGATCCGCGACTATGTCAAACAATTGCGCGCATTTCGACCTCCCCACTCTGACGTTGTCGGACCCATCGACGGCACTGGTAAGCCGACTCGCTGCTACGGAGGACAGTTCGCTTGGTCAAATCCCACTCCTCCGTTTGAGTCTTATGACAAATTCGTGGAATATTTCGATCACGCCCGTGCGATCACCATCGATCGGAGCAAGAATTGGAAGCCATGTGGTCCACCCAAGGACGAACGTCTCATGCCGCAATTCGACCGATCTGGACTGCTCGTCTTCACTCATGGTGATATTGGTATGCAGAACATAAGGATAGGGAAGGATGGGACGGTGTGGCTGCTTGACTGGGGATTGTCGGGGATGTATCCGCCGTGGTGGGAATACACGGGGATGAGGAAGTTCGATAATGGAGAATGGTTTTTTCCGTGGTTGTGGGGGAGAGGTGTGCCATTCATGGCCGGATGGTATTGTGCCGCGGAGAAGTATATTGAATCGATTCAGGACGGGATGAACAATCCCTTTTGGATAATAGGATAGCACATTGTCACTTCTGGATTCACAACTGACAGTGGTAATGAATGGGATGTCGATCTGTCTCACGCCCAGCCACAGAACTGTCTTGAACTGTACCGATATGGTGACGCTCAATGGATCCACGATACCCAAGGCGGGATGACGATTTGGCCTCCTCGAGCAAAAAATATTCCCACGCCTCAATCAGCTGAAGTTCGGGCTTTGGCCAACGATCTCATTACGATGAGGAACAACATACATATTCCTGCAATTGTACAAAATTTTAAGCTGCTGCAGGTGTCGCTGTGGGAGGAGGAACAGACGCCATTTGCTCTTCAGGCGAGGGTCGCTCAGGGCCTAGATTATCCGAGATCGCGAGTTCTGAAGGAGCATCTCGTTGCAAGCGACCACCGAAAAGGACTGGACCGTTGGCGGCGTTGAAGTCCGCGAGACGCTTCTCGATTTCTGGGCCTGTGACCGGTGTTAGTGAGAGGCATTGGGGAGCGTGAAGCAGAAGACGTACGGAAATGGCGCATAAGACCTTGGATAGGCCAAGCGGCAGCGTCACCCAAAGCGCAGATTGTGCGACCTTCGACTTGTTTGCTGCAACAAGTATTAGCAACATCGATAAGATGAAAATATCCGGAACACACGTGATCTCTAGTAACATATCGATCTCTCTCGACTGCCCGCGCCCCTCTGCGAATCGGTCCATCATGTTCATCATCCACGTGGTGCCCTCGCGGCACGGGGTGCACTGGCCGCATGATTCGTGCTTGTAGAAGTGGGAGAACCGCGCGATGGCCTGAACTACGTCGGTCGACTTGTCCATGACGATGACAGCACCAGTGCCGAGACCAGATTGGGCATCGCGGAGGGAATCAAAGTCCATCCTGAGGAAATATTCAGCAATGTCATCCTGCAAGGCGAGCTAGATCCTTACAATACTTCTTCACACTTGTTCTTCGGCAGAATGGGTACACTGCTCCCCCCAGGAATTATGCCCAGCAAGTTGTCCCATCCACCGCGAACACCGCCGCAGTGCTTCTCGACAAGATCCTTGAGCGGGATGCTCATCTCCTCCTCGATCGTGCACGGGTTGTTGACATGTCCAGAAATACAGAACAGCTTTGTGCCCTGATTCCTTTCCCGACCGAAGGATGCAAACCACTGACCTCCACGCCGGCAGATCGTCGGCGCCACCGACACAGTCTCGACATTCGCCACAGTGGATGGGCAGCCAAACAGGCCGACATCAGCGGGGAAGGGAGGTTTCAACCTGGGCTTGCCCTGCTTCCCCTCCAGACTCTCGATGAGCGCAGTCTCCTCTCCACAGATGTACGCGCCAGCACCCCGGTGCAAGTAAACGTCGAAGTCGTACCCGCTTCCACAGGCGTTCTTCCCGATCAGACCCGCACGGTAAGCCTCGTTGATCGCCTGCTGGACGTGTGACGCCTCTTGATAGAACTCGCCACGGATGTAGATGTAGGCCGCGGTCGCGTTCATCGCTCGCCCAGCCACGAGGCAGCCTTCGACGAGCTTGTGGGGGTCCCCACGCATGATCTCCCGGTCTTTGCAAGTCCCGGGCTCGCCTTCGTCGGCGTTTACGACCAGGTATCGTGGTCTGAATATCACGACATCAGACATCAGAAGCAACGTGTCATGGGATACAAATTCGTACCTCGGATCCTCCTTCCATCCAGGCTTGTTCATGAAACTCCACTTCAGGCCACTCGGGAATCCAGCACCTCCGCGTCCGCGCAGACCTGAGTCCTTCATCGTCTGGATGATCCATGCATCGCCCTTGTTTAAGATATCTTTTGTGCGATGCCAGTCTCCACGACTCTGTACATCACATGCATGAGGTGAACTTCATTAAGAATACAAGACTCAAGACGTACCTGAGCACCCTTTAGGCCGTGGTCGTGCCGACTATACAAGTTCTGATCCCAGATATGAAAGGGGGCATAAAACGTCAAGCAAAGTCTCTCACAGTAAATATACGGTCCTGGGGAATGTTGAGCCGCCGTCACAATGCGCATATATGAGAACGTACCTGGTCCTTGAGGCCACCATAATGCCTCACCGGTGGATCCTGCACCGTTGCAAAGCCTCTCTTGACTACGTTCCCCAATGGCTTGAGCCCTGCCCCATTGTCAGCAAATCCCTTAGCGTCTTTGACATGCACATACCCCGCCTAGCTGCAGCCTTTGTGAGCATGGTCGCTCGTGAACTAAAATGTCGAGGACGGGGGGAGGACGGTGAGCAGCGTTGCTTGGACGATGTGGACGAATGAGCGTCGTTCCAATCGATGTCGAGGGACGGAGTCTTTCGGAAGCAAGTGACCGAATCGGCCGGCTCCGGTTGGTTGACACACACTCTCCAGTATGTCCACCATACTGAAAGCCGTGTGTTTGTTTGCTTCAAAGTTAGCATATTTGAACCTTTCATACGCGAGTCCATTTCCTTGAAGGACTGATGCCATCGAACTACGCTCAAACAGGACTTCGTTTCAGTATTTAGTAATCGGGAGAAGAGAATTGCAGTTTCTATGTATGGATCGATTGTTCGAGCGGGTAGTTATCAAGTATACTGCTATCCACCTGCCCGCTAAATTAGGGGTAATGCTATAAAAGGGAACACAGAGAGAGCTGCTAGTGATAGAGAATAGGTATCCCAAGGTTCTCGGACAACCTTGAAAGAAGATCCACTGGATAAGAAGCGTTGGTCCTCGGAGCCGAATGTCTGGAAGTCCGGGTGGCCATGCTATTTACCCGAATTAATTCCTCCGATGACCCCAATTCGGAAGCAAAGTCGTCAGAATGGCCCTCCGGGCTCCCCCGGTGCCGTGTTAGGGATCCATTTCGCGCTTCCCAAACTAAATTAAGAAAAGTCGTTGAGAAAAAATAAGTTAGGGGTCCTCCTTAAGAAGACGATGAAATACCCCCAAATGAGCAAACTATCAACCAAATTTACCATTAAAAACAGTAAGACAAAAATCCGAGAGTACACAGGAAAGAAAACATTATTTTTTTCCTTTTTTCCTTACTCTTCTGATGTTTCTGTCAAAATTTTCTCGAAATAATACGCAGGACCCCTGATTTTATATATTGTCATGAGTGCCCAGGGTCAAGTCAGGTGTCGCTAGAGCTCTCATCCGGGAAAAGATTATCCTTGTACCATCATGTAGTACTCCTCAAGTACAGCAGCGCTCCCTATGCCTCTTCTTCTCTTACCAACAACCTCCTTGCATTTACGAAGATGGGAAAGTATCCCGAACACCAGCCTGGCGTGCACGTTGTCACGAAGGAATGGGCGCCCCAACCGGAGGAGACAGCCAAATGGCGGCTGAACCATGTCATGCTTCGCATAAGGGTACGCATCCTCTCGTTCTTCCAGTATGTGACAATGCTCATACTCGTGTAGGACCCCGGCCTGTCGCTCCCTTTCTATCAAGATGGCCTAGGCATGCGTATGGTCTTCACCTTCAACTCCGGACCTATGACAGTCTACTATCTCGGATACCCACAGCACGGCTGGTCTCCTGAGGAGACGTTTGCCAAGATGCAGCAGCGGGATGGGTTAGTAGAGCTTGTACACGTACACGATACCGAAGAGGAGTCTGGGTTCAAGTACACGAATGGGAACGAGGGACCGCAATACGGATTGTGCGTTCCGCTTTCTCTTCCTTTATGGCTCGGTTGTTGACAACCCGGCAGTGGACATATCGGTCTGACAGTCCCGGACGTCCCCGTCGCACTGGCCAGGCTGGAGAAGTTCGGCGCCAAGGTGTTCAAACCCCTGGGCGTGGCTACGAACGAGACGATCCCGATCCCGGAGGGAAAAGTGGAGATCGTCGAGGGATACAAGGAGGTCTATCGGCAGATCGCGATGATCCAGGTGGGTTTGTGTGATTCGCGGGTGATGCTCAGCAGCTGATGCGATTGGTAGGATCCTGATGGATATTTCATTGAGCTCGTCCCCCAGTTTATGGATAAGCAGCATGATTAGATACGGGAAGTAAGAGGGACTAGTAAAGCAATATATACATTGTGTTATATTCGAGACCTATAAACCTGTCCTAGTGTTCCCAGTTGAACCTTTTTATCGCCGACCTAAACATCTACATCGCCGAAACGCGTCATGTCATCTTGTCATTAACAGTCCTGTTGACAATCCAAATGCGAATACTCACCTGGAATGTGGTTCGTAACATACGACGTCCATTGTGCATAGTATATCTGACTGTTAGGCCAGAATGGAATTCGCACCTTACCCCAATATTATCCGTAAGCGTAATCTATGGAGCTTCGCTGAACCAACTGGATTTCACCCGTGGATAGATGGTCACAACTCAAGACGCTCGAGGCGATCCTCGCCCATCCCGATATCCGATCCGACATCTACTGTTTTCAAGGTACATAAAAACTGCTCTTCCTTCAATTTCCTGATGATCAGGTAGAGATGAAGATAATGCGCCCGCAAATCGATCGTGACAAAGCCCTTCCCGGGTCGTACGACTCCTTCATCTCCCTCCCCACAGGCAAAGGCGGCTACAGCGGTGTAGCCATCTACGTCGATTCAAACAAAGCAAAACCTATCAAAGCTGAAGAAGGTCTATCTGGGTTGATCCAGCCGAATCCTCCCTTGTCGGAGGAAGATCGTGTTTCCTCGACTTACCCTGCTGGGCACCTGATGGATTTCATCCCGGACGAGGATGACCGGCTACCCAGTGGATTGCTGGAGCTTGACAATGAGGGACGTGCTCTGATACTAGACTTGGGTCTCTTCGTCTTGATCAACGTATACTGTCCAGCCGACACTGTGAAGGACCGCTTCTCGTACAAGTTCAACTTTCATCGTCTCCTTCAGGAACGCGTCCGGCTACTTCAAGAGGAGAACTGTGAGGTTATCATCGTTGGAGACTTGAACATGTGCGCTTCTAGGATGGATGATGGAGAGCCGGTTCCGGAGAGCAAGAAGCGGAATTGGAACGAGGAGCCGTGGGACTGGCTCAAGAAGTGGGTTCAACCTAATGGGAGGCTGGTCGACGTCACCCGGCGCTTCCACCCAGATCGAACCAAGATGTACACATGTAAATTGAGTTATTTGCAAAAGAAATGTGCTGCACTTACTGCTTTCCACAGTTTGGGAGTCGAAGAAGGATGGAAGGACCGCTAACTTTGGTTTACGTCTGGATTATATTCTCTGCACAGAAGGCTTGCTACCCTGGCTAAAGGGCTCCGATATCTTACCTCAAGTGCTCGGTTCCGACCATTGCCCGGTTTATGTCGACTTGCACGATGAGATAATTCTCGAAGACGGCACCAAGAAATGCTTGCGAGACGAAATGAAGCAGACTGAGATCACACCATGGCCGCGCTTTGCGACGCGCTTTTGGCCGGAGCTTTCGGGGAAACAGACTAAGATCTCGAGCTTTTTTGTCACAAAACCTGCTGATGGAGATCGGCCACCGAAGAAGATGCGAGCAAGGTAGCATTGAACTGGTGGATGTCATCTTCCTGATCGTAGTTTTCTCAGATGGTTGGCCATGTGACAATGCATATATGTATAACAGTTCCAAAGTACGCAATGATACAAAGTCTGACGCTCAGAAGTAGCGACGGCCGAGCTCGTGCGCCGCCCGAGCAGCTTCGAGGTAGTTTGACTCTGGCTTAGGGATAGTGCCGGTACCATGAATGATGACCTTGGGTCCATCTGCTCCTGCTCGGGACCAAAGAGCTGGGCGGCCTTTCTCAATCTGTTTACGAAGGGACTGGATCGTCTCGCGAATGGTTGTGGCAAAGTCTTTGGAGTTCTCTGGTCCATTCGCCAGGACGACGAGGGCGGCCACGCTGTAACGGAAATCATATCAGTTCCATTCGACCGTTAAACGTTTGGAGAAACACGTACAATGCCTCCTTGAGGTAGGCAAAGCTGAAGTCTGCTGTCCTACTTGCAATGTCATCTACAAGCGGGTCAGGGAAGGAGATTTTCTTGTTGGTCGCAAGCTTGTGCTGCCAATACTTGGAATAGAGTTTGCGTTCTTCCCAGTCGGGATTGTCGAACAAGCTACAGAGATATTAGCAATAGAACTGTCGGCAAAGAAAGAGACTCCGACTCACTATTTTCGGTCGAAGCGGCTGGGACGTTCGGACAGACCGGGGTCCAATCGATCATAATGGTTGGTCGTACCAATGCACAGCAACCCGTCATTGTTGGAGATCCCGTCCATCTGGTTTAGAAAGAAGGACCGATTGCGATCATTGATCAAGGCATCCAGATCCTCGAATATCAGAACACTAATGAGGCATCAGGCTATTGGGGGTAAGTGATAGAACGAACACTAACCAGGGAGCCATTTGGCGTGCTTTGTCAAAGACCGCTTGCATGGCAGCCTCCTCCCCAGCGTAATCTTGCTCGGTTTCAACATCGTCACCTGTTCAGGGTGGATCTCTACTCACGTTGGAACGACTTGACGTATAGCGGCGCAAATCCTTTCGCATCGCAGTCCTTCATTATGGCCTTGACAGTGATAGTCTTTCCATTCCCGGGCGGTCCCCACATGATCATGCCGCGCTAGTTGCAAGTAAGCATACGGGAGACTTTAGAGATGCAATCTTTCCGACCTTCCATGCAATTCCAAGCTCTTTGTAGATCTGCTCAGAATCAAAGAAGCCATACACGTCCTTCTTCACTTCATCCTTATATTCCTGGGTGAAAGTTATTCATGTGCTAGAGTAGAGGGGAACGCCTACGTACCGGCTTCATAATGATGTCATTCCAATCGGCCTTCTGGATCTCGTACCAGAGCTCCACATCTTTGTGCCAGTACCCTTGGTTGTAGACATAGATCTCGTTATGCAGGGCTTGCTGAAACAAGCCGGCTTCGAGGATAAGCCGACGGCACGGCTCTGGGGGACCATCGTGGAGGAGGTAATTGTACGTCACGTAGCCGAACATTGGAATAGTGAACTGCAAATCCAAATTAATCAACAGAATACAGATAACAAACAATATATTGGCCGCACCGTAAGAATGTGCAAGATAAACTCATATTTCTGAGCGAAGTGTGAGCGACGAGAAGGCATACAGAAGAGATTACTAACATCCCACGCAACCATGAAAGTCCCATATGTGACCTGCTCCATTACGATACCTGGTGTATCAGAAGCACGTCTGGCAAGTGGGACAAAGAACGTGTTTGTAATCATCTGGTCGGGATTGAGGGGCCGGAACATCGCGTGAGGATATCCAAGGATGTTTATATGCGCGGAAGGGACGATGGTGTGACGGGGATAGATCCGGCGGAGTTCCTCGTATCTAAAAATGGAGATTATCAGCCAAAGTGTATCATAAGAGAAACAATAACTGACGCCCAAATCTCAGTTCCAGAGCGTCTTTCCGACGCTGACGCGACGTCTTAGCCTTGATCTCACGCCGCAAGGAGAAATAGCACAGTACAATTGAAGACGAACGCAGGGTACATAGGATCATTTCCCGCAGCATTGTTCGCTGGGGAGCTCTTGATCTCCTCGAAGGAGATCTTGATGAATGCATCCTCCAACTCCTTCGGGATAGGGAAAGCTGCATGAGCTGGAGGGATCGTACCAGTGACCATTGTAAGAGAACTCGTTGCTGTGCAAGGTTACTTCTGTGAGTGAGATTTACAGAGAGAGAACTTCTTACAAGGAGCCCAATAGAGAGAGGGAGGTTCAAAGATGCCTCGTAAACTGCACAGTGGATTTTGGTCTGGACTGCGGCGTGGTCAGAATCAGGGATCGTGGCAGTTCCGCAGGGTTCGGAAACCTGATCGCCCTGAGTGTCGGAAATAAGAGCCGAGAGAAGCGCCGACAACCATCTGCTTTCTCTTCTGCACACATGATAAACAAAATTAACTGCATATATTGACACTCTTCGAACATATTGAGCCAAGAAGAAAACAAGTTGAGACACTGGGCACATGAAACAAATGATAAATACATGGGTTCATCATCACTGGCGCTGGGGTGGCCTCCTCAAACCCTCTCAGCCCTCATCTCCTCCCCTTGTTTCCCTCGTCCCCATCCCCACCCCCACCCACCAACAGACTTCCAAACACCGGTAATCGTGCTCCAAATAGTGGTTGTTCCCTCCTGGTCGGTAGACTGATGCGCTCTCCAATTCGTTTCCTCAGCGCTATACGCCAGCTCTGGCAACCCATCTGGCAAGCCCTGTTCTGGATCAGGGGGGAGACGGCGCTTCACTTCCGAGATATCGCTCCCGGGGGTTGAGGCAGCAGAGCCAAGACCACGTTCCAAGTCCCGATCACGCTGCTTGCCTTGTTCAGCAGCGACGCGAGCGGCTTCGCCTCGAGAGAGTTCGATTTCTGTAACGAGCGTCGCACCCTCAGGCCAGCGCGCCCTAGGCGGAACAGGTTGCCCGCTGCCCTGTTTGGTCTCTTGAGCGCTCGGATGGAACGGGTGGCGGCGTTTCTGCAGCCCGCGTGCACGTGGGCGGAACAACACTTCCCACGCCCAGCAAACTAAGGCGGAGAAGAAAGCGGCTGCTGGCCAAGAGCAGTAGGTAGAACGTCCGTGGGCGAGGATCGCTTCCGTTGCTGCCGTGGAGCTGAGAGTGGAGGCCGTGCGAGCGTGCGTCTGGGTTTGGGCTGCGGGCTGGGACTGACGGAGAGAGGGGTTCGATGCTGTTACAGGAGGGGGGAGGACAAACTTCCCGGGGAAGAGGTATGCGGACAGGGCAGCGAGGACGCCGCCCTGTGCCTGAGCCTGAGCCTCGTCTGGAAGGGGTTCTGCCTGGATAGTCGCCGCTTCGGCCGCCATGGCGGATAGGTTCATAGGATGGGGTGTCGGAGGTCTTCTCGCAGGCAGTAAGAACGGACGCGGAGGGCTAGGCTGGGGTGAGACATCCTGCGATATGGGAGGTGGGGGTTTGCGCAAGTGACGAGACTTCTTTCCTTTACTGCGCTTCAAATCGTCTGTGACACTGGGGAAAGTGCCAAGAGTAGGAGGAATTGGGCGCACAGACAGTCGCACATTCTCAACCACGATGTCGTCGTCTTGTAGGGGAACATCGGTGAACGAGGTGAGGCGCATCTCGCTGGCCATGGTTCGCGCCCTCCCTCCACTACCCCTGCCTGGTCGGACACCAACAAACGAAGACGCAATGGTGATATCCTCCTCCGCCTCGGGTTCAGGTTGGATATAAGGAAAGCCGAGCGCTTGCTTTGTCGCGTGCTCCGTCAAGAGCGCGAAGTTCACAGCCGGAGGTGGGGAGGGGGAAAATACCCTGGTGGCTGGACGGGAGGGGCGGGCGATGGATGGGTGCTCATCTCTCGCTTTCCGGGTTCCACCTGCAGTAGGTTGGACTAGTCGGACAGTTGTGGTGCTTCGGTTCACTACCGGCATGGAAGGATCTCCAGAGAAGGGATTATTTGACTTGGGATTCTTTCCCGTGTTAGAAGACTTTGTGCCAGGACGAGTGGTGACCGTAAACACCGCATCAGGCGTATCGCGGAGAGCGACTTCCACATGCGTGCGTCGAAACGAATCGACGTTGTTCGGACTTCGCTCATCGAGTGCCTTCCTCAAATTGCCGGATCGCTTGCGTTTCTCCTTCAAGAGAGGGGGCTCTCCAGATGGAGCAGAAGTAGAGGCACGGAAGTCGAGCAAGCCCCGTTTAGGTTCAGGGAGGACGTCGTCGAGGCTGCTGATACTGCTGATGCTGTTGGTTGTGCTCGGGTACAGGAGGTGCGGGGCCCGGGCAAGACGGCGTTTGTTGCTTGCTGCTGTTGCTTGAGGCAGTGTTGTCAATGGCGATTCGGGAAGTGATGCGCGAGGCATTGTCGTTTGTTTGGAACGTTGATCGATATGGTCGTTACCTTGAGATAGAAGTGGACAGTGAGGAGGCTCGCTAGTCACCAACGGGCAGTGTGATCACTGGTAAGAGGGGAGGGGAAAAGAGCAGTGAGAGCATGTTGAATATCTCCGTTGCACTGTTTACCACGTAAGCGCTAGGCGTGCTGGTGGAGAACGACGAATGGACGAACCTGAGTTACACCAGGCAGACATGGCACGTCCTATGACGGGTGGCTGACAGTATGCACCGTGCACCCGAATCGGCAGCACCCGCTTGGTGGGAGTCGTCTACGTCCGAATAGGGTGGTGGTCGCCATCGACCAAGTCCCAAAAGCAGAGAAGAGAAGAACGACAGAGGGATGCTGAGCTCACCGGCACTGGTAACGGGGACGACGAACAGGATGGCGTTGACGCGTCGAGGACGCGTTTCGGCGTTACTACCAAAGAATGCTAATCGCCGAGCAGTGTATTTTGACCATATACAGGCATCACTGACACACTTTGCGGATTGAGACATGGTCAAGTAATCTTGAAATCGCCTGCAATGCTCTCTCATTCGCCGTCACTTGCCCCACTCAGATAGCACGAGGCGCGATATCATATATCGCTTAAACAACTTGAAATTGGCTCTCGGGAAGAGTGACCTCGACGACACCAACACGTTGGAGAAGCGTAAAGAGGCAGCTGTCGACGAAGCGCTAGCCTCTGAGTCTCTGTTCTCGTCCCGCTGGGATGTCAAACCAGAATTCGTACAGTCATGCAAAACACCTTTGGTGCTGGACGATGAGGATGGGAACCGCGTGCAGAAGTCCGGGCTCTGTGCTATGCCTTTTCGGGCACGACAAAAGTAATGGGACGTTCGACACACTTATCATCACCTATGGGGACAACGTAGAGCTCCTCAAGGCGCATCCTTCGTTCAATTTACCCTTCGAACTCAGCTAATGGCGAAGAATGTCGAGGTTGTGGAGATCGAGGGGCTCCGTGGAGGGGAGTTTGCGCCGAACGTCCGCTAATCACCATGTTGTGCGATATCACCGTGGACGCAGCCCAGTTGATACCGGCTTCGCTGGAACATCAGCCCGATAAGAGCACTGCCTTGCGCGCCTTGCACAACTGTCATCAGGAGACCGTTGATGATGGTATGAGCCTGTATGGTATCATTCTGACGAATGGATTTGGCATCCACCCATGGACGTTCGATGACAACCCTGAGCAGACCGCGGTGTTTGATAAGTTGTCTCGTACGAACCACAGCTGCACCCCGAATGCGGTACAGTAATCCCTGCCCGTAACGATCCGGCACAATAACGATTCCTTGGGGTTAAGGATGAGGTTGAGGCGGAACGGACTCCTTAGATAGGGAAAAGTGACCAGTTAAGGATCACCCAGGATAACGATAATGATCACTGGTCCGGGACGGTTTTTCATAGGTGTGATTCCTGTCTGGGGGGAAGAAAATCCTAGGGTGACACGTCGACCCTGAACCCTTCGTCTCTATTTGCCCATCATGCCTGCCCAAAAGCGTCAGAATTACACATATGCTGAGAAACTGGCTGCTATTGAGAAGATCCAAGCAAAAGGATGGTGGCAACGTGAAGCTGTTGAAGGGCTCAAGAAAGAAGGATATCCAACCATCTCCCAGAGCACGCTCTCTGCCTGGCTGCATGATGAAGCCAGCATCCGTGAGAAGGCAAGCAATGCCACAACTGCCTCCTTCAAGCGACCACAGACTGTTGAGCATCCAATTGTTGAGGCGGCACTGAAAGAATGGGTTGAACAAGCGCAGCAGAAGGGTATTGCAATAACCAAGAACATCTTGAAAATCAAGGCAAGACAGTTTGTGGACATGCAGGGGATTCCGAAGGAGAAGTTCTTGTCACTCTTGAATGGTTGGGTTCAGGGGATAAAGGGATGGCTGGGATTGAGAGGGGTACAGCTACAGGGGGAAGCTGCATCGGTTGATGTTGAGAAGGCTGAGGAGGAGGTGTTGCATCTGAGGAAGATTACCAATCAGTATGCCCTTCAAGACATCTTCAATGGTGATGAGACCAGTCTCTTCTATCAAATGCCACCAAACTGCACCCTTGCTACAATGGCCTGCTCTGGCAGGAAGGGTGATAAGACTCACATGTCTTACATGTTGACAACAAATGCAGATGGCAGTGAGTGGCTTAAGCCATTGGTTTTTGGTCATTCCAAACAGCCTTGCTGCTTTCAGCACAAGACACCACAATCCCTTGGCTTCGATTATCATTTCAACAAGAAGGCATGGATGACTGGAGTGATTTTCCAGCTCTACATTACAGCCCTTGAATGCCAAATGCAACAACAGAACTGGAAGATCCTTCTTCTTGTCAACAACCACAAGGGGCACATGTGGGATCCAGCAACTGTCACAAATGTCTGAGTCAAATTCCTTGCCCCCAACATGACTGCACATATTCAACCAATGGATGCAGGTATCATTCAAAACTTCAAAGCAAACTATAAGCAAGCACACTGTGAGTGAGCACTGGATCAGGAGATGGCAGGTGTGCTAGATATCTATCACATTGAGCAGAAGGAAGCAATGGGGTTGGCATGGATAGCCTGGGAGGAAGTCACAGTTGAAACAATTGCCAACTGCTGGCATCACACTTGGATTGTCTCTCCTCATGGTATGGATGGCTGCCTTCTACCAACTGAGGAACTGTTAGGGCAACAGAGGCTGACTAAGTCTGCTCACCTGGGAGTGCCAAGAGTCTAAGCAGGCAACAAGGAAGTGGAGTAGACCTGATGACTAAGACCTATCTACAGTATAGGTACCTGTGGATGATCCTAAGAGACCAAGTCTGAAGAGACAGTCCCCAGGCAGAGTAGGCCTTATATTTATACCTCTGTGGTGGAACCTGCTAGAACATCT
>NW_024467203.1:259054-265596 GCF_000292625.1 Dacryopinax primogenitus
AGGTCATGCACAGCGATGCACAGCAGGTCACCTGACCATCCAATCCTTCAAGCAGGTTCCAGCACATGCCAAAGTATACCAGCTACTTCCATGTCATAAAGGCTTAGTCATGTCTCTTGACCAAGCAATGAGCTGGTGCCCTGACAGAGGTCAACAGTATGCTTCTCATTGACCACTTGTCCGCTACCGCTTCCTCTTGTTTTCTTGTCACTTAGTTGCAACATTGTTATCTCCACCAGCAACAGTGGCTCTGTCTAGCTATTGTGCATTTCTTCAAGCTTGAACTGGGCTGGAGTCAAGGGTCAGATGACAGGCCATGTTAAACAAGTGTGGGAAGAGCCCAATGAGAGAGATAGTGAAGAAGCCAAGGACCACAATGAGAGATGGCATTGCCATCTACAGAATATGTTCAATGCAGAGCCACTATGTACTGCTCTGCACCTACCTCCCAATTATGTCTGGTTCAGTGTACATGAAGGACACAAAGCCATTGCCTCACCTTCAAACTGAGCAGATCAAATGGATACCAATGTATGGCATGGAACCACATGTTGTGAGTATCATGGTTTCATGGAGAGGAACTTCCCAGCCCATGTCTTGTCTGCTAGTCACAAGTGGAGGGCACCATCTCTTGCAGTGCACCTCAACTGAACACAATCTTCCTGCTAGATGGGACCCAAGTGAAGAGGAAGAGTGGACATCTGGGTTGTCACAACAACACTTCCAGTCTGCAGAGAACAAGTCACTCTCCCAGTTGCCTGATGGAGGAAGACATGTCTTGATGGAAGAGATGATAGACTCACTCCGAAACAACATACTGTGACTAGCCCTTCAGCTGCCTCCATGTGCATTTGCTCCTTTGAATACCTCTGCTTATTACAAATGAAGTGTATCATGCTCATCAGCATTGTCTTCTACATTAGCGTTAACCCATATATCAGAAACTCAACATCTCCTCCCGATCCCTTGGCCACACTCTCCTGGAGGCAGGAAGTGTGATGATGGTTCCTCAATGTGCCAAACTCTCACTGAGCCAGTAGAGTCTAAGTTTTTAAATCATTGTCCACCATCACCTGCCTCTTCAAGGAATGGATCTGAATGTCTAGATGATGCAGAAGTGGAGTCTCCATCTGTTTGCCATGCAGAATCAATTCCCCAGGAAGACATGCAAAATTCCACTTTTCAATCATGTGTTCTGTTCTCTAACAGTGCAACAAGGTCTTGTACTGAGATGGTCATCCTAGTCAGTTTTCTTGGGAACCATCTCTGAGTTTGGGTTCCAACCATCAACACCCTAAGCTGGTAATCACAGGGAAGGAAGGTATATTTGCCTCCTTGATTCAAGGGGATGGATGGGATGTGCCATTTTTCCCATCTGACTCTCCAATCCCCTTGAATCACATAACAATGGTATTTGGCGGTCCTACTCATAATTTGGCCAATCTGCAAGACCAGAGTGATCTCTTGGACTTTCCACCTCATCCTGACCCACATACACCTGGCATTGGTAGCATGTCACCCTCTCTGTTAGTTCCCACTTGGGAAAGTCATCATCAACCCATTGAGGAACATGATCTCCCCTGGTCTGTAGAAGTAGACCACAGGACTCTTTGCAATGAACAAATACTGGTAACAAGTGCAGAGACAGAGGGGGACTCTTGTGCTCTTGCAGTTCTGCAAGTGCCCAAAATCGATAGAGTACCCTGATCAACTGGAATATCCAAGCAACAAATGGTATCAGTATGTGAGAAGAACTTATGACATACTGATCTACCTGAATTCTCAATTCTGCCTCTCTGACATGGGGACTGCAAGCATGGATGAATACCAGGCAGGCCGAACTCAGATGGCAGGCAAGCCAAGGATGGGAAGTGTGTTGAATCTTGCAGTGAATCCACTGGTCCTGCAAGAGAAGAAGATGTGACCTCTTTGGCCACCTTTGTTTCCCTGCCACCTTCCTCACACAACCCCCAACACTACAAATGAAAGGGAAGCAATGCTGTTATTAATATGGATGGATGGATGGATGACAATATGAGAACTGGAGGGGACAAGGTACTCAAGTGACAAAATCCAGTCACAGTACCTGTTGAAAAATCCCTGCCTTTTCAGCTGATCTCAGTGGGTTCTGGTTCTGCTAGTTTGCTGATATGCAAGCCAGGATTCAGCCTAAGCACTGAGCAAGCCCACATTTTTAAACTCATCAGGCAGGGGTGTAACGTCTTCTACACAGGCACTGTGGGTGCACCTGGTACATCTTTACATGGTTGTTGGTTGGCTGAAAGTTCTATAGGCACAGGGAAAACTAGGCTTCTGAATATCATCATAAAATACTTGCAATGGCA
The DNA here is from genome assembly GCF_000292625.1 of Dacryopinax primogenitus. Lineage (NCBI taxonomy): Eukaryota > Fungi > Basidiomycota > Dacrymycetes > Dacrymycetales > Dacrymycetaceae > Dacryopinax > Dacryopinax primogenitus. The sequence continues at coordinate 261,400 of NW_024467203.1, forward strand.
GTTCAAAAACATTCACATGCAGTCACCATCACAGTACCCACTGGTCTAGCCACAGCTTCTCTAGGAGGCATGACCTTACAATTGTGGGCCACAATTGGTGATGGTGGGGAGAACCCTCTTTCCCATGCCAAGTGGATTCAAGATTGGCCAATTGCTTTGGACCATTGGCGACAGGTGCAGGTGCTAATCATTGACAAGGGTATTCCTTAAACTCAGGAGCAAAACACTGTTTGGCTGATCTGAGGCAACAGTATCAATGGTGAATGGTGAGTTATGGGACCGGATCAAACACCTTGCACGCTTGGTATGGAATGATTCTTGGCCTTTTGGAGGGATTCAGGTGAAATGCTTTCTTTGTTCTGTGCCAGCCTACTAATGCCACTGCCTGATGCAGCTTGTTGTGACAGGAGACTTCTTTCAAATAGGGCCAATGCCCTTACAAGGATGTTAAGGGCCACCCCTCTTTGTGTTTGAGGCAAGCAGCTGGTCCAGGTGCATCACAAAATCATTTAAGTTGACCAAATATTCCACCAGAACAATCCAGGTAATCCTTATCAGGCTGTTGATATTCTGATTGACTCTGTTCTTAGAATATATTGAAGCTCTAGATGAAGTCCGAATGGGCAAAATATCTCCAAAGACTGTACAATTTTTCCATAAGCTCAGTCAATCACTTCCCGAATCTCAGCACTCCCGAGCCACATTGATGTATGTCATCAGATGAATGGCTAGAGCAGCCAACTGATGAGCAGGAAAGAGGGACTACCAAGGCCGCCATGCTCAGTGCAAATTTGTGGTGCAGGACAGAACTATGGGGAGCTGAGTGCAAGTATGTCATGTTTGACAGCAGGAATCTGGAGGAATTGCACCAGCGTGCAAAATGCAACCATACCAGTGTACCAGAGGAGACTCTACACCTTCGAGCAGGGGTGCTCATCATCATGACAAAGAACATGCATTCTAAACAACTGCACAATGGTATGATGGGGACAATTCAGGGGTTCATCATGTGACTGCAGTGGGATTGGCTGCACCCAGGCAGGCCTATACTGACAGTCAATTCTGAAACTAACACACAGCCATGCAACTCACAAGATGGAGATGCAAAGAAGATCAACACGCTACCATGGGTGCAATTTCAGATGCTGACCAGCCTGAGAGAGGCATTGGTCAAATATGAAAAGTGGGACATATATGGAGCCCATGGCATCAAAGTCGCAGCAAGAGAACAGGTACGGCAATCACTCTCCCTTTTTGACAATGGACTACTGAGCCCTCTATTTTGTAGATTCCATTGATACTTGCTTGGGCATTAATGATTCACAAGAGTCAGGGACAAACACTGCCCAATGTCATAGTGAATCTGGATCGGACATGGGCACCAGGTAAGGATGTGATAACGAAAGATGATCCCTTCCACCAATATTACCATTGAAGGTCAAGCTTATGTCACTTTATCTTGAGCTCCCTCAGCGGATGGCTTACAGGTGCTGCACTTTCAGAGAGAATACATGAGAAACATTGCCCCCTAATCTTTTGCAAAATGTGCTGACCAGCCTGCAGGTGAAAGTGGAGATGATGTGCTAGCCTGGGATTGCACATTACTCTCTGTCAACTAAGGGTGATGAGTCCCATATTAGTAGGTAGACCAAGTGCCTTTACGGCTGGATAGAAGCCCCTCTATGGTATTTGCATGTTTCCCTGCCATTTAGTTAGGGTTTTTTGCTGGAGGAAACCGTTTTCACCCAGGCCAAACTGCCTTCCTTTTAGGGGAGCGTTGGCTTTGCCTCTGGGCCTGCCTTTCTGGAGAGCTGAGACAACAACAACCACCCAATCCCACCCCCTCTATTCTTATCACTCACTGTACTCTTCACTCATCCTAACCATGGCTAGCAGTACACTTCCTAATGATATTGATCACAATTGATTCACTGTGGATGATCATGCAATTCCTGCAAGCTCAGTCAGAAAAAGGTGCCCCAAACCAGTGACAAAAACAACATCAAAGTTGATGGCTTGAGCAAAACAATGGTGGACCAGGTCAGAGAATTGGAAGCATTCAACATCCAACCAACAGACTCACAAATTGGGTTGGAACTACCACAGTTGTGCTACCACCTCAGTTGCGGGGCACATCTGCACAACACCAAGCACAGATGGCCCCCTGCAGGACACGTCTCCAGCTGTTCCTGCTGCTATGAGAAGCAGAAACATCCCAAGCAATGTAGTCCAGGGCTTGAAGATGTGGATTCTCTCATTACCTTTTGCACCTCACAAGAGCTGTGTCCCCAAATCACCATCTTCTCCTGAAAGTGGGTCATCAAGACTTGAGAGCTCTCTGCCAATGAGTCTCAGCATGGCCCCAATAGAAGATTCCAACAAACCAATTGGGACCATGTTGTGGATCACTCCCCCTGCCTCTGGTGTGGTGTTGTGGACAGCAGTGGAAGGTGACTGGCTGTTCCACGGCACCTCATCTGGTTTCACAGAGTGTCTACAATATGCAGAAAATGTTGGTTTCACCCCAATGATTAGCGATTGGTGTCCCACTCCAATTCCGGTGCCAAACACTGCCGTATGTTCTGGGTGTGTTAAAAAAATCTGGGAACAGCTATTGTCTACTGCTCTCATATGAAACAGTACCAACCTACATGTACTCTGACAACACCATCACAGAGAAGATTCTGAATCCCAGCTTGTATGCACCTATCTCATGGCATTTGACAGGGTATTGTTGGAGACTTTGGGTTACATGGACAATTCATGCAAGACTATTGCGTTTGATGGGACATTCAGCATGCATGGCACACTCAAAGGTCACTCAAACATGCACATTATATACTGGATGACAAAGATGTTTGTGGTTCTTGGCTGATCTTATCTCATTTGTCGCTTGCCAAAGAGGTCAACATGAGAATCTAACACATGGTTTCATCAGGTCAGGTGATGGATAGGTGCCTTTACAGCTTACCATCTCATTCTGGCCCATGGAGAGTCTATCACCATATACACAATCCAATCATTGCGAGAGGCTGCAATGGGGGGTGAAACAGATGGAGGGATCCCTCATCCGACAATGATTAATCTGCCCCACCCTGTGGAAGAAGGGATCTTTGGAACACATATTTGCCCCATCCAGTCAACAGCAATCCTATTGTGGTGGAACTCCCTTCAGCTTTCTGCCATATGCCTGAGTTTCACAGTAGATATGGCAGAATGTGACACTGAGCACTTGTGGTCATTCCCAATCGATTGATTGCAGTATATATCTGCCACTGCCATCGACAGAAACTGTGGAATGGCCTACTGGCTCCAGCATGAAGTGGCCATAGCTCGGCATTCCTGTGCAGAAGGAGGCTTGTCAATTTTCTCTGCCCCCTTGGAAAAAAGGGTAATGGACTCAAGTGCCAGCATACATCTGCGCTATAGAGGACAGGACGGGGATGTCACTACCCACTGCAAGTTCATGGCGGTGGACTCCCTGCAAGGATGACTAGTCTTAGCCCTGAAAGTTGCAAGGTGAGCATTGCTCCTGCAGTCACCAGTATCAGTGTCTGAGAATGGTGAGACTATCTGGCAGGCTCTGGCATCTGACTGGCTGTGTTCAATTACATCTGCACATGAGGCCAGCATTGGTGATGAGGTGTACAAGAACACAATGATGGTGAACTGCACACTCTGGTCTAGTGTGTGCACTGACATCTGATTGTAGGGCCTGATCTGTGGTATGCATCTCTTGTTAGGGCAACACAGGCTGACTAAGTCTGCTCACCTAAAAGTGCCAAGAGTCTAAGCAGGCAACAAGGAAGTGGAGTAGACCTGATGACTAAGACCTATCTACAGTATAGGTATCTGTGGATGATCCTAAGAGACCAAGTCTGAAGAGACAGTCCCGGGCAGAGTAGGCCTTATATTTATACCTCTGTGGTGGAACCTGCTAGAACATCTTGCTTACTCAGCCTAGTCAGGTGATCAGGTCATATGACCAAGGATGAGGTCATATGAGGTCATGCACAGCCATGCACAGCAGGTCACCTGACCATCCAATCCTTCCAGCAGGTTCCAGCACATGCCAAGGTATACCAGCTACTTCCATGTCATAAAGGCTTAGTCATGTCTCTTGACCAACCAATGAGCTGGTGCCCTGACATCACCCCCCCTTCTAGACATGCTGTCCCAGCATGTTGATACTCCTTC